>NC_135211.1:35256511-35371511 GCF_052324685.1 Brachyhypopomus gauderio | reverse complement strand
TCTGCTATGGACATTTCCCTTCCTGTGTTTGTGTGAATGTGTGTGTGCATGCATATGTTTGTGTGTGTGTGTGTGTGTGTGTGTGTGTGTGTGTGTGTGTGTGTGTGTGTGTGTGTGTGTGTGTGTGTGTGTGTGTGTGTGTGTGTGTGTGTGTGTGTTTGTGTGGGTGAGTATGTATGCATGTGATTTGTACATGCACATGATTTTTTTTTTGCTTGTGGTTACACTGCAACTTTCTACACACTCCACACACTCTTAATTCATTTCCTGTTCTTAACCTTGGTCTGAACTTGCTCAGTCTGCTCACCCTTCTCTATCACACTTAAGCCAACAGGTCTCTTTCTCTCTCTGCCCCGCCTCCCGCCCCCAGCCCCGCCCCCTACCCCCAAGCCCTCCCATACACACACATACAGTGTCCCTTACATGCTCACAACACTTTTCTTTTTCTATTCCACTCCTTTTCTGAGACTTTTGTCAGTCTGAGATTCTCCCTCTCCTGAAACTGTTCCTGAAAAAGCCTCTTTGTGTTCACACTCAGTCTCCCATGCCCATTCTACCCATATCAGGAAACCTCATTTCATTTAACCCCAAAAACCAAGAAGAGCAGGTTTGTTGTCTTGGTTACAGAAGCAGTTCTGCGCTCAAGTTCTAGGTAAGGTATATAAATGTTTATGATTACATATATGTGCATATATGTATCATGTTTTTACCTTAATTCTGTACAGAAGTGTCAAACTGAGAACGACCAAATGTGTTATTTTAATGGCTCTGTAAACCCCTGCAAAATCTAGTTATTGTGGCAAAAAAGGTCTAACATCTCATAAGATTTCAAGTTTTTACTTAAGAACCTCACTCGGAGTAGTAGGTATGAGCGTAATGGTAAATACAAAGAGGTCTGCACCTGTTGGAAGCATTGGACACTTTTTGATGACTTCACACACGTCATATGGATGCTGAACACTGCTGTGGATGCACTGATAGAATTTATGAACAGCTGGTGCAAACCTCTTGCCTATAGAGATTTACCAACCGTATTATATATGTGGACGTGTCATGTGTTTCGTATCATTTGTGCTGATATGTAAAATATACCATTTAAGACAGTATGAAAAGATAATATTAATGGTATTTTATATACAATATTTGCCTGGCTGAGTCATGCTGCCTCACACATTTTTATTTAAGCGTCATACAAATGCTTAACATTGCGTCCTCCTGAGCCTTTTATCATGGAAAATCACACAATATTAATAACATCTGTATTACTGAAACTCTAGTGCCAATGCTGGTCCATATTTCAAACAGGTAAAAAATAGCAAAAAAAAAAAAAACCCTAAATACCTAAATGCTGATCTCTGTTCAGAAGTTTTCATATCATTTCTTTAGTAAAGTTATAAATGTGGAAGGCAAGAAAGTGTGTGATGAAAGATGAGCTTTCAACTGAAGTAGGTCTGGTACAAGCAGCACCACAGATACAAATCTCTCTCAAACAGTCTTACAGAGGTCCCATTACAGCAAAACACTAGTTGTAACTTTATGGTACCTTCACTTTATTGCACCTGTTAGTGCTACTGTATTTCACACTATGCGGAGTATATACTATGCATTAAATAGAGTAACATTAACAGTTAGTGACCACCTTAATGCAACAAAACAAACAATCTAAAATACATTTTAAAAAAATTTTAATGACCAAATGTCATAATGTGTGTGTCAATAGACAAGACATTCAGCAACATCTGAGGACTGGGCACAATCTTTGCCCTCCTAACCCCCTTGTGTTTTTTGTCTTGGACAGTCTTGGACAGCTTCTCCTTGATATTTACTGCATCTTGGGATAAAAGTGTCCATAAAAACACACTATTGTAAGTGTTTTACACTTTTGCGCTTGTTTACACATATGTAATGTGCAATCAAAACCAGTTCACTTTTTAAATTTACAACTGGGACCCAGTCTGTTTTCAGTGGGGCACGTGTTTCGTTCTCAGCACTTTGTGCTGTTTCTTATATGCTGCCACACCTGATCAAGCTCTATGTATGTTCCCAAATTCCTTTATGAGTCAAACTTGTGTTTGGGACAGCAAAAAAAAAGGCTAGTCAATGGGTCCTGGGAACTGAGAGCCCCTAAATCATAGAGCGACGGGTGTGACTGGTGCTTTACAGGTAAATTATCCTGTTCAACCTAATCCATGCTGTAAAGTTTACATTTACATAGAGGCAGTACATGAATGCACTAATGATATGAAGGAATCTGCAGAAGTGATATCTTCTGTTTCAGATGGCCTGTGGTCACTCTTCTAAAATCTTCAAAAGATCTACACCTGTTCCGACAAAGAACAGCCATTCACAACAGCTGTCAATCATTACGCACCATTACATTAATGGCAAGTTTTCATTTACCACCTGTTGGTGTTCACTGTATGAAAGCATAATTCTGTTGTTAAGTGAAGCGTATTTCAAAGTCTTTAATACGAAAATACCTCTTAAAATAAGTTTACTGCTACAACAAAAATAGTGTATATGTTTGAACTACTTGGGTATTCTGCAGATACAGTTCTTTCTGCAGATGCACAAGGGATCAAAGAGAGGTGCTTTCTCCATGGGGGAGTACTAGCAGATCTACCTCCAGCTGAGTGTTAATTGCCCAATTAAACCAATCAGAACTTTCATTAGTAAAGTCTTCACTTTATAGTCCCGACAGCTGCAAAAGTCGGTGGCATCTGGCCCTGTTTTAAAAATAAAATATAGCCGGATGTAACCTCAGCTATTAGCCCATTGGTTGTAATAGTTGTTTGGTCCTATATGCTGTAAATAGTATCTGCCACTTGCTAGCAGTGGTCTAAGTGCAGCCTTTTCTAGCTCCGCTTTCACTCCTTTTGTCACGTCAATTTTAGAAGGTTAGTCGGAAGAAACGTCTCATTCCGCCACCTCTCATGCGAGGGCACTGACGAAAATACCGGAGGAAAATAATACTCCTTTATGTCCATTCCCAAAATGTTTCTTAGCCCCGAAAGACCTACCCAAATCTTCATAAAACACTTTAATGAGAGATCTGCGTTTATAACAAGACATCTGTAAAACGGACATCTGCGAAGTTTCTCTTCGGGACTGTGGTTTAAGAAGTGTATCCGGACGACAAAAATGACACGTCCGCCTCTTATCTGGAGAGGAATTTCCTCTGCGCCCCGTGTGATGTGCGTCAATAACGTGCAACCATTTTCAGTCGTTTTCTCCCCTTCCCTCTCGCGGCCATCTCAATTAAAAAGCCACATTAATGAAATAAATAATGGCTCCACAAACAAACGCGCCAGCGTGCGGATACCGGCCAAAAACAGATTGGCGTGAAGCACACGCTCAGATCAATAAGCTTATATATAAGGGCAATATAATTATTGATTCAACAATCGGTCGTTTTGATCAAATACAGCCATAATTATGCAGTTTTTTTCAGTTCTGATCACGGTCGTCGCGAGCGACTGACGGGATGTTGTTTCTCTCGTATCCCGCTCCATTTTCTTCCTGATTTTCTTTCAACAAAAGATAAAGGGAGGGGAGAGGACACGCGTGTGGAAGATAGAGCAGCTGAAAAGTGCCATCATGGGTTTCATCTTGAATTTCACTGACAATCTACGCCCCCACCCCCCTCGACACCCCCCCACCCCCAAAAATGTAGACCGGTCTGTCTCTCATATGGGCCGTTAGCACCCTTTATAACTTTTTTCCCCCACCATCGGACTTTTACGTAAAGAACTTTCTCGTCCGTTGGTGTAATTTTGTAGCAGTAATCCAGTAAACGCGGTTGTAGCAGCACTTGAGGGGACTAAAACTAGGAAAGCGCACTAGGATCATGAAGCCTGAGGTGGACGAGCGGGGCTTGTAGTCTTCTGAGCTATAGAGGTGACATTAGGACAAGTGGAGCGGCTGTAGCTGCTGGTGATTGTAGGTAACAGTAGCTGTGGTAATATAATAATCACCGTAGTATTGAAGTTCAAAGTGGCGCTTATCGAGACTTGTTTCGCGTAAAATCCGCACGTATCGGAACAGTTTTGACCGCGATAGTTTGAGTTAACATGGAGTCGAGTAGGTTGGAGGAGCGGAGTCTTCACCTACACATTCTGTACATGAGGCAGCCCGTTCGTACAAGCACTTTCACACTCAATGAAACACCTCTGCACTTCAAAATTTCAGTTTCGAGAAAGGAAACGGTCACGAAACTAGTGCCACAAAGATAATAACTCGCCCATCAATGTCACTTGTGACGAATGTTTCCCTTATGCTAAGGCATTAATAAAACGACATTAGCAAAACGAGGCGTTGAATTTGTATTCTTGTTTAAGCGACGATCTTAAACAATATTTTGAATAACTTTGACTAAGTTCCGTTTATTTGATCATTCAGATATCTCTGACATCGTTACTTCTGGACACTTTTATCCTACTTATTATCTACTATTTCGCATCAAACCGTACCTTTTGCTTTAGCCTAAGTAACATTCGTCGGGGCCCCGAAATTAAAGTTGATGCGTTTTTATAATTGGTTTTCTAATCATTTCTAACTCCAGCATATGCCCTAAGCCAGGCTACAAGAAGACCTCGCCTGGGTCCTCCTCAAAGCGCACATACACACATACATGACACAGTAAAGTGCCCAAGAGTCGCGCAGCTACATGTATGATGAACCCTATAGAGACGCAGGAGCCGCCAGTCAATCTGCTCGTCCGCACACAACACCAGTGGACACACATCAAAACGGAGACGTTTCAAAGCCTCAGGAACTGTGATCTTTGCATTCCACAGCCACACGGACAGCTTTTCATCACCCGGATTAGCACCCAAAAAAGTCGTCGTCGGATATTTGTTGTTTATGGAGCCCACAACAATCGTTACCCCATCTAAAATGAGGAAATCTACAGCCGGAGTGTTGACAAATACACAACTGTATAATCGTTTACAAACACACAAAGAGTGTAAATTAATAGATCATTTTAAATTAATAAGATTTTTTTGTGATGAAAGTAAGACTCAATGTACTTACGGGAGAGGCGGCGAGGAGATTAATGACAAGACACGTCATGATTACGTTTCACTTGAATTAAATACATTACGAGTTGGAAAAAAATGGAAATCGGGGTAGTTGTATACAAGCATACGCCGTTTCCCCCTCCCTCTCCTTTCTCTCCTCCCCTGTTCTCTTGCACGTCTCTCTCGCATTTTTTCAAAAATCCATTTATTGTGCAGTCGTGAGTGAGTGAGTGAAAGAGAGAGAGAGGAGCGCTGATGAAGGGGAGGAGGTGGCTGTAGGTTGCAAATGTAATTATAATCGGACGGGCTCCATTTTAAAACACTCTTTCGGGCAGGGCAGCAGCGTTCCCGTGCATATAGCGGCGACCAATTTGCAGAGTTTGAGAGGTATCGATACCTCCTGGTCCTCACACGTTTTCCAGTTAAAAAAAAAAAGCTTTTGCACCAAATGATTAGTTTAGTAATTGCATTGATGAGCAAGGTTGACCAACAATCGCTTCAGCAAAACTTTTCAAAGTCGAGCTAATATCACGTGTGGATAACACTCCAAAGTCTTAATTACTGCTGTGTGTTTTTCCAGCCATGCTTTACAAACACGTCGATGAATCGTGCTTTCAGCTAAAAAAGAGTAGCCTACGTGAAGTTGTTTTCATTCGGAAGTTTGGGTAAAAGTTTTTAGTAGGACTCCCCCGGTACCCCATTGAAGGAGCGAGTGTGCTGTTGGAGCGACTCGCGCAGGTGCAGTACTCCGCGCCGGCCCAAGGAACCAGCGCACACTTGTCCACGTGTATACGAAAAGGCACCGGCTATAAGCCACAAATACACATGACTGCTCTATTTTCTTTTCGATATAGTAAGCGTGTGTAGTAGAGGTGGTGATGGAGATCAGTTCAGTTTAAGTCTACAGTCAGAAGTGATGAGCTTGGCTGATGCCCTGTCTGTGGCATTAGGTTTCATTCAGAGACAGTTTCCCCCGTGCCATTTTACTTAGCGTACCTCTCGACTCTTGACATGACACTCCAAAATGGCCACCTGATTAATAAGCCATTATTCCGTCTCAGTCTGACAAGAAATAAACAGGAAATACGTACCTTACATATGGAGCATCAGTTGACAAACACACTTAGCATTGTTCTATTGTTTCAGATATATTTTATGACTATTTAATGTTAACATATCCATTCTCACAAAGCAACCGTGAGGTGTGTGAGGGTGAATTCTTACATGGTTAGTCTATCTTGTTTCAGTCTTAATGCTTGTGCGTTGTGTATGTGTGTGCGGGTTGTGTCTGATACAGTAGCATCACCGCCCGCCCCTGACGCTTTGATTGTTTTTTTACGCCGCAGCAGAAATGCACCAATTAATATGCAGAGAGTGAGTGAGACAGAGACAAAAAAAAAACAACAACACACACACACACACACACAAAAACCATGCAGGCAGGGGGGGAGAGATGACATGGAGAGAAAGAGGGAGGGAAAGAAAGGGACGATGAGATATGATGAAATGAGAGATGATGAAGAACAAGGGGGAAAAGAAAGACTGAGGGAGACGGAAAAGCGCGGCCTGTGGGAAAATGGTGCCTGATAAATATGTGGGAGAAGAAAGAGAAAGGGCTTGGAGAAAGGAGGGATAGAGAAAAAGAGAGGGATACAGAAAAAGAGGGTGTAACAGGAGGGGATCAATATGTACATATTTAGTGGGAGATAGAGAGATGGAGGATCGATTGGGAGGGGTGGAGGATGGAGGTGTGCTGGGAGAGGAGGGAGAGAGAGGGATGAGCGGAGGGGTGGAGTGATGTGGCAGGGTCTGCTGTCTCTTTGTCGCAGTGTCAGGGTATTGATACTGTAGCATCGCCATGACAATAGCACCGTGGCGACGGCCATGACGACGCTGGGGAGCACAATGCAGCCACAATACCGAGGGCACTGAGGCATCACATATAGCAGAGAGAGAGGGAGAGAGATCGAGAGAGAGATCAAGAGAGAGAGAGATAGTGAGATGGAGAGAGAGAGATAGAGAGACGGAGAGATCCAGATATATAGAAATAGAGATGGAGAGAGAGGAGGGGTATAGCAGGTGCATGTATGGGATTTCAGAGGATACATAACAAATGCCAGCCACAGTTGTGCTAACACAATACTTGCAGCAAATCGTACCATGAAGTCTCGCCCTCATGTTTCACATCCCTCGCTAATGTTGATCCCAAGATGCAGAAGGAGTGATGAATCTCATTCAACCACACTTGAGCGCATCTGTAGCACACTTAAAAAAAACTACAAGACGCATTAACGGTGTATTCTGACGTAACCTCATTTATTCGTTCCCCCTTTTCCCCCTGTCGGTGCCGTGCATGAGGCGAGGCAGGTTCCCGAGGAGACAAACGGCTGCTTGTCAGCCCAGAAGTCAGTCAAAGTGACCAGCCCCCTTTCCCCCCACTATGATCTATAGTTGGGCTCGCCTCCCCTCTCCGTACCCCTTCCCTCCTTAATATGATGTAAAAAGCTAATCGCATGCAAATGTCTGTTGTCCCGGTAACGGGGCCGAAAAATCCCTTTGATGTTTCACCCGGCTCATTCTCTCCACGTTTCCCTTTGTTCTCCAGAGTCTCTCTGCTTTGTCAACATACCCCCTCTACGCCCCTCACTCACTGTTCCTATTCTGCTCTCTCCATCTTCACCCCTCTCTGTCCATCTCGTCTGTCTTTCACTCCCGTCTCTCTCTCTCTTTTGTCCCTTCACTTTCTCTCACTCTCTTCATCTTTCTCCGTACATCTCTCTTCCTCCAGCTATCTACCTCTCTTTCTCCGTAACCTTTGCTCTACACCCTTTTTTTTGTTTTGTTTAGGTTCCCTTCTCTCCCACTTTTGCTTGCTCATGTGCTCTTCAGCTTTACAGGCTGATTAAAAAAAAGAAGAAGAAGAAAAAAAACGCCCCTGCTCTCGAGCATGCCCCCTTTTATCTCTCTTTCTTTCTCTCTCCCCCTTTCCCAGTCTGCTGCATCCCCCTCGTTCACTCCGCGCACCCCCTTGTTCACTCCGCGCACCCCCTCCACACTGTTCTCTCATTCTTTCACTCTTGTTCTGTCTCCCCTCTCTGTGCCCCTCTGTCTGAGCCCTCTTCCTCTGTCATTACCCATCATCCTATCTGCTGTCTTCTGCTCCCTCTCTTTCTCTCTCTCTCTCTCTCCCTTGCTGTTTCTCACTGAGCTCTATCTATGCTCTTTCCCCCCATTCTCTCCCTCTATCCCTCCCTCCCTCCCTCCTTCAAATATCTGATCCCCTCCATTGGTCACTGAGCCGCTGCCATTTTCAGTGTGTCAGTAATGTTGTCAAGTGTGTATCCCATAATGCCTGGTGCTTTAGAGCAGCAATATGTGCTAGATGTCATTAGCCCCCTCACTAAAATGGCTGCAACAAACAGGGCTGTCATTGCGGTCCAGTTTTAATTCTCACAGGAACAAAAATACAAACACAACGATCAGTACAAAGTTAATGCAGTACAACATAGCATGCGCCCATTCATCCATTAATACTAATAAGGTTTACATTAGAAAAAAAAAATGTAAACATCAATTTCAAAAGGGTAAAGGCTTGTAAAGGCACCTTGTATCTTTGGTATGTGTTTCTATTTACAATGAAAAGTATGAATCATGCCAAGATATTTATAGTTATGAAGAAAGAACTCCTGTAAAAACAAAGAATCGAACATATTTCCCACTGTGGAAAGTATGCTTGGATTGAGTTTGTTGTGGGTTTAGAGACTTAGCAACATTCCTAATGTAGCAAGTATGCATGTGTATGTACACACACACACACATACATACACACACTTTACATAGAACAACACGGTCATAATATTTTATATCTTTGCCCTTTTTCCTGTATGTTGCAAGACATTAATATGTTTCAGGTTACTACAGTCTGTCAACACTGTAATAAATGATATTTCTCAAAGCAAGAAGGTTGATTGTTCCAAAGTGGATTTGAATTGTCATAGTTTATGCTTTAACAAAGCTGAACTATTTAAGAGAGTCCTGGAATCTTGGGCTAGGCTAGACCAAGGCTGCATAAGGTCTAATGGAATATAGCAGGGCAGGGTCCACCGATTACATAACACAAAGTATAAAGCATAATGTCTGAGCATTTCGTCTTATGCAAACCATCTTTGGCTTTGGCTGGTGGAGCTGCCATGGCGATCAAAGCCAGCTGGATTCTAATGCAACTCACAGACAGAGAAGAGGAAAAATCTCCTTTTCACACAGCGAGAAAAAGGCAGAGAGAGAGAGAGAGCGAGAGAGAGACATGACGAGACTGTAAGAACCGTGTGGAGAAATTTGTTCAACTCTTGATGCTTTACTCAGTTTCACCTCCAAATGACTTCAGGCAAAATATTGGATAAAGAATCTAACATGACAGTTTTAAGTGTCAGCATTCAAACAATTCGTGTTAAGTGCAACATAAAAATGCCCAACATTTTTTGAGAAGTGACGTCAAATTGTGTCCCTGAAAATATATACAACTTCACTATTAGCAAGCAGAAATTTATTAGCATCAAGGACCTTTTTTGGAAAAAGGGAGTCTTTTCATGAACTAGACAAAACCTCAACTGGACGACTTTTATACTTCAAGAATTTATTTATGTTTATGTAGACAAACAAACTCATTTGACAAGAGACTTTTGACATAGTCTTATACATTTCTGCTTATTCCTATATACCAGTGAAAGATTATGGAAGATGAATACTTTAATAAAAATACTTGCTTTCATATATTTAGCTTGACGTGAATAATATAGGCCAAGGTTAAAGTCAGCAAAGAGCAAAGTTGTAAACCTATAATATTATGCACACACACACACACATATACACACACAAACACACACACACACACACACACACACACACACACACACACACACACACACACACAAAAACACACACACACAAAAGCACACATTACACACATGTAATATGTAATTTCCGATGCATGCTTAGGACTAATAAGCATTTGCTGTTTTTGCACTCATTTATTTTATATATTTCCTCACTTGCCAATTAGTCCTGTCCACACATGCTAATTGTGCTACTTGCAACTTCAAGCAGCCCATAGGAAACACTGCAAACCCTCGTTATTTGATTTTAACACAGGCTATTTTAGGTAATGGAAAAATGTCATAAGCTTAAGCCATAGGAATTCAGGAATTCCTTCTCAGGAAGCGAGCACCACAAGGCTTCATCGTGTATCTCCCGATATGTTTACACAGACACTGCTTGGTCAATTATTTCCCTGAAACATCACGGCACGACTTTAGGCGAAAGCACCAATGCTTTTCTGTTGTGATGAAGTGGGTATCTGTGAGTGAAAAGGCCAGTACCTCAAATAGCTTAACTGAAGAGTAAAAAATGTCTTCCTTAAGGAAAGATTTCTTCCTTTAAATGTCTTCCTGTTATGGCAAATAGCAGTTTTGGTCCAGTTTTGATTCAGAACATTACATCTATTATATCTGAGGGGCAAGCTGTAATATGTCAAGAGCATTAAGAGTTTTATGTTTTATTTAAGACAGGAGATTCTGATCTCGGATCGCCACCATTTTTGACTCGGTCCCAAAATTACCATTGTATGTGAAAAAATAACAAAAATAAAGAAACAGATGGTCTGAAAATAGACCAAAAATAGCGAAATAACCCAAAGATAACAAGACAACAACAGGTAGCATAATTTCTACATTTCTTTGATTAAAAATGGCAAAGCGAAAATGCGCTTATTCAGGGTGGTAATAGAGCATAAAACAAACGTCTTTTTAAAGCTGTGGCTTAAAGTTTATAGAATTGGGCTTAGAAATGAAAAGTTGGTGGTTCGAGGTTCTGAACCAATAATGGCTAGAGCAGAAGTGCCTGGGAGCCCTTAACCCACAATTGCTCCCTGGGTGCTGCAGAAACTTGCTGCCCAATGCTCTGTGTATGTGTGTGTTCACTGCCCCTAGCTCCTGAGCTAATTGGTGTGGAGTGTGTGCGTGTTATCACTCCAGATGGGTTAAATGCAGTGAGAGAATTTCCCCGAGAGGATCAATAAAAAGTTATACTTCTTCTTCTTTTGGTGCATTTCAGACCTACGAGAGTAATTCTTGGCACGCCACTTCAAGTAGCTAATCCACTGAAGCCAGCCGTGTGCAAAAACCAGAAATATGCCACACACTCTGCGTGCTTCAGCACCTAGAAATCAGTTACCCACAGAGAGCAACTAGGGCAGGCAGAGCCAAAACAACTCAGTGGAATGTGGCATGGATTCCAAACCTCGATATAATGTATCGAGCTGCATAGTGTCGTCTCCCAGGCTCTCTGTCTCTCGCTGCGTTCCTCCAGTTTTCTTTGTTGAGTGAATATCCAGTTTCATTTCTATTCAAACGGAGGATAAAGAGAAAATAATTCTGCGGTTTTAAATAAGGTCTGATTATGTTTTTTTTTTAAGTTAGAAATAGTTAAGGGAGATATCGAAGGTAAAACTGAAGGCGGATAAGGTTTATGAGGGAAGGGACACTGACGTTTAAGGTTGAGATGAGATGAATTCAAATCGCGGTGGACAGTGATGAATTCTGGGCAAATACAAAACAAACAAATAAATAAAGGAAGGAAATGTGTCAATAAAAGAGATAGATAGAAGAGAGAGAGAGAACTGTCAAAGGGCTAGACAACTATTGCATCATTAGTATTATAACTCACCCTAGTGTATCCATAAAAATGTAAACACATTCTCACACATATTAGCATTAATGTTCCTAGACTTGTAGTAATTAGAATATTATATGTTACTTTATATGTTACAGAGTTCTTGTTTTACTTAGTGTAGTGCATATGTAATGCATATTTGTGCATATGTAAATAAAACTTGGGTTTTTGGTGGGTAAGGGCATGTGAGCATGTTTGTTGGTCATGGGGGCTGTGGTGTGGTTCATAATTGAGTGTGTGGCTCGTAATTGAGTGTGTGGCTCGTAATTGAGTGTGTTTTGTAATTGATTGTGGTTCGTAATTGTTACCTGTGTGGGGCTGGTCTGGTCTGAGCTTGTCTTTGGGTCTCGGACCGTGGCAGGAGAACCTCCTTCTTTCTGACTGCCCACTGAAGAGGAATCTGAGCAGCTACTCGGAACTGAGATCGAGAGGGAGAGAGGTGTTTTCATGTTAGAATCAAAAAATGGTTTCTAAATTCCTAATATTAATAGATACACAAACTGCATCTAGTGCATCACACAGCACATAGAACTAACAACAAATCATAATTATAAATGTGTAATCATGTCCTTGTTTGTACACCGATATACATGTGGGTGTAAAAACGTACATGTGTGTGTGTGTGTGTGTGTGTGTGTGTGTGTGTGTGTGTTGTCTGTATTTTACCTCTGTCAATAAGACTGAAACTTGAGTCTAGATCTGCTCCTGTTACATCCAATAGCAGCTTGCTGGAAATTCCCATACACAGAGATTCCTTCAGACACAACTCTGCAGACACAAACACAGGCACTCAGCTTCTGAAACAAACAGCTACATTTCATCCTGTATCCATCTATGACATCAAACATTCTACCTGGACAACACACCTCGCTATGGTAACCAGCACTACTACTTCTGTCAGCGTACGTAAACCTACTAGCCACAATCTCGGTGCTCAGTGCTCTTCTAATCAAACTGCTGACCCAGCTAAAGGCGCAGTAGCTACAGCACAGAGTGGGTTTCTGCTCCTGAACCTGGGTTTGGATCCCAGCACTTCCACTGCCATGGCCAGAAGCCAACAAACTAGGGCTGGCATTGGAAGGTTGAGTTCTTCTCTAAAATGCACAGGGAAGTGCCAGCCAAGAGCTAGTGGCTGTCACACTGACAGCATTTGCTGCTCATTTAACTGGTGAGTGATGTTGTGTGGGCAGCGGATCATGTGGTAGTCGAGACCAGACGCAACGGGCATTTGGCTGCAACTTTGAGAACTGGCTTTGGGGGAAACTCAAGGAAAAAAGACCCTTAACTTGCAAATTAACTGGATGAAATTAAACAACACGATTTTCACCATACTATTCAATTTAAAGGCAAAAATAGGAAGGCATTTATAGGTAGCCACTTTTACACTGAGATCTTGATTTTGTTTAATTTGAGAATGTGCTTGCAAGGTACAAACGCGAGCTTAACTGCTCCAGCAGTTAGTTATTGTAAGGCATTATAACTCTGACTCCAGGGACGTTATACAGGTGCTTCACTATTAAAACACATCCCCTGCCCCTCCACATACCCCATCACAGTCTCAGCACTACAGCTACATACCTACTAATGTTATTGTAATTAAACCGATCTTTATTGCTCTCTTAATTACACATATTTAACTGGGTCAATAATGGAACACTATGATTATTTAAGCACATTCTAATTAAGGGGATGTGCACTCAATTAATTAATGAATTAATAGTTAATGAATAAATGGACCTGATTTTAAGGAATGAACAAAGCAGCTTAACGTTACTGCTAAAACTTGCTATTACATCTTCAATTAAGATCACATGTAGGCTGTTGGTTTCTCAAATTATTAACATAATTGTTAACTCTTAATATTTTCAGTAACACTGAAACACAAAAGGTTACACTTTCATCACTTACTCATGAGGTTTTGCGTTCATTAAGTATTAAGTGACTAACAACTAACACACACACACAGACACACACACACACACACACATTTACACTGCCAGTGTAAAAGACATTTTGGTTGTGAAAGATGGTCAGGAATGAAAGGTCTTTCCACCCATTAATACTCTGAGGGGTTAAAGGTGAGGTGTGGAAGGTCAAAGGTTAAAGCGTACCAAACTTTACCTGTGTTATGAATGGCATGTGTCCAGAGGAGCTGGGCGATGTCATGTGTCCAGGCCTCTCTCTCTTCTGTAGTGGAGGTTTGGAGAGTAAGACAGTCTTTGCGAGACGCCTGTCTCACCCACACCTCAAATCGTAGGCCCTCCTCACCCACATTTTGGGTCAGACCCATCTCTCCTGTCTGAAGCATGGAGAGAGGACGTGTTTTTGTGTGTGACTCTGTGTGTGTGTGTGTGTGTGTTGCGTATGTGCTTTGCTTTACTGTCTTTGTTAGGATAATAAAGAGAAAATTAAAACTTTATGAGAATTCTGAGAACATTTGCTGGCCCCAAAGAGCAGAAACATTATCAGAAAGAAATCAGACAGATTTCATTTGGAAAACTAAAAGAGCAAAATGATTGGTGATCGGTGAACCAGACTTGATTCGTCTGCAAAATGAAGACGCTTTAAAAGCTTGATCCAAAACACCTACACCTACAGAACGTGTGATGTGTGTGTTTCCGTTTAGTTGAAACGGAAACATTTAGTTTCAATTTTAGAAATGTGTCTGTCAGCCATCATCTGTCTAATGCATCATTGGTTATTTAGAACCAATGGTTAAATGATGTGGGTTAAAGACAGCTCTTATCATTACATGGTGCGAAGGTGTGAGTGGGACGCACCTTTATACAGTGTTTGAAGCTGTATGCGGTGCGTCCGGGAGCAGGAGTTTTGTGCTTGGTGAAGATCAGGTAATGCTGATAGAGGAACACCCTCCTCGTGCCCGTCTTTCTCCTCCGGCCACCGGCGCACACACACACGCACAGCTCACCCTGTCGTACCAACTCTCCCCTTTCTGCCACAGGTACCTTAGACACACACGTTCGTCCATTTTAAGTTGGATTACTCACAGGACTTCTGTGCTTTGGGCCTTTCACAATTACACTGAATCATAAAGCTGTTTAATACGACACAGAAGTGAACGTTGTTTTACTGACCACTAGGGGGCAGTTTATTTGTTAGCCTATCAGCTGCTCCGACACTCCCTGTACACGTCTATAGTAACTTTTCCGACGAGTGCTTTTCCGGCTTTCTCACCGTACAGCCCATGATCAGGTCACTGGCCCGCAGGGCCTCTCCGTGGCGATGGGCGTGTCTTAGAATAGAGAGGGCGGGGTCAGGGGTGGGATTTAGTCCTCCCAACTCCTCAAGGATCTCACAGTAGTGCTCCAGCCTCTGAGTAGGAGCTGTAAGACACTGAGGAAAGGACACAGCAGACAGAGCAGAAGAAGAGGGCAGCTTTGCCTAGAAATGGAGAGAGAGGGGGACAAAGGGAAAGAGAGAGAGAGAGAATTTTGAAGAATTCCACAAGGACAGCAAAGCACTTGGCAATTTGAAAGTGCTTGAAAGTGCTTGAAAATGTTGAAAGTAGTGGGTCCATCTTTAACCACTGTTCAGTAGCCTGTATGAGCTTCTGAACAATGGTTTATGGGGCAAGCAATACGAATGGGGTCCTCTTCTTCAGGAGATGTTTCAGAAGCACACACTGGTGTGCCTGATCACTAATATGGCTGCAGGATATGGACAAAAATGTTATAATGCAATTATACTGCAATACATTGTAATTGCAATACCCTGCTAAACCCCTAAGGTGTCATGGCCAAGGTCTGCATTATTTTGATCAGCATTATATTACATTTGCTAGATCATGTACCATAATTCAAATTACCAGCAGAACACTCTGGAACATTCTGGCTCATTCTGGAACATTCTGGAACACGCCAGGAAAAACAAACAAACAAACAAAATAAACGTAGGTACGTTTCTGTGATTCTGTGATCTGGAGGACATATTTTCATATTGCAACCTGGTGTCAGCATTGCAAGGACATTAATAATTATCATTATTTATTATTAATGTTTTTTATTCAACACTTTATTGAAAATAACTATCTACAGTCAACATATATGTTATTAGGTAATTGTAAAGGTACATTTAATTTCAATTTTAGAAATGTGTCTGTCAGCCATCATCTGTTTAATGCATCATTGGTTATTTAGAACCAATGGTTAAATGATGTGGGTTAAATACAGCTCTTATCATTACGATGACACTGTCATGGTAATGTCCCAGTAGAGAGCATGACACTGGTATTGTATCAGGTACAGACGTGTGGGACCTTTGGAGTTTTAATAAGCATCCACGTCAAAGATGACACTTGTCTGCCACTCAAAAACATCCAGTTGCCAACAGTCCTACGTTCGGACGTTAAAGAGCTAGAGTGGTTGCCTAACACTAAATGTTCACGACAGGAAATGTGCTACAGTCTCTACAGGTGAATCGAAATGTTTTTTTATTATATGGTGGTGCATGTTTATGTGTCACTTAAAATCAATAATGTCTTGCATTTACAAGCCTGCATTTGTACGGTCAGTTATTTTGCGATATTCAGTGCTTTCCAAGAGACAGCTGGACTGTTACTGATGTGATTCACCCCCTAAGCGCTAATTCAGCGTGAGGGGCTTTTTGAGCACTTTCAGCTGCACCGTACGTCATATGAATTTGAACAAATTGATGGTAAATGGTGGAAATCATCCCACTAATTTGCAAAAAGACAATTCATGATGGATAAAAATATACCTCTTCTACCTTAGATCTCTATGCTCTCAGGAGTTTTTTCTTTTGCCACCTTGTGGGCACTACTGGTATTGCCACAGCAGTTGAATCCAAGCAGCCAAGAATCCCCAGTGACCGTCCGCTTCATTAGTCACATTACCGGACATGTGGTGGGGCAGTTTAACTCCTCGCAACTGTTTTTTTTCCCGTGACATGCTCCTTTCATAGATGGAGAGTTATGGAGCTCACCTTGAAGAAATCGGCAGCTTGACTGACCAGCAGGGAGTCCAGCTCAGGCTTCATCCGGATATAATGGGAATACTGCATGAACTGCTCTCTCTGAGATTTAGTGCGTGTCCAAGTGAGAGTGTGTGTGTGTTACAAAGGGAATAAAATACAGTATTAATTTCAGTCAAATTGTAAAAGATTGTTATTGTACTTTTCACAGTTCTTAAAGCTTACCTCAAAATGTCAAATAGTACACACCCCCACTAATCCCTTCATAATAATAGTCCTTACTTTTACTGACAACTTCACTAATTATCTTGTCACTCAACTTTATGAGTATGGCATTGTCTTAATTCAGATATCCTTAAATGAAGAAGTACATCTGAAAACATCCTTATCTGTCAGGGTGGCACAAGCGTACATGCTCCATGCTCTGACAATCGCCTACCTGATAGTCCTCACGCTCTCAACAATTCAGACCCAGACTATCCAAGTGCAGAAACAAAGCAAAAAGAAAAGCCCTTACGTATTTACTGAAGCAGCTGGTCTGATGCAGCGTCTGAGAGAGAGCGCCCTCCACGGAGGGCAGGAGGAACTGCGAGTGGAAGGCAGCGAGACTGCTCCAGTTGGAGAAGAGGGAGTCGGCCTTCCCTCGCAGAGACGGTGGGGCGTCTGAGCTGTCCAGCAGGGGGAGGTAGGTGTCTTCTACACCCTTCAACAGCGCTACATACTCCCTCTCAGAGCTCACAAGCCTGCACCACTGTAGATACAACTTACTGAAAGAGACAGAGAGATGTCATTTGCGATAATCAGTCTGCTCACGGTCCCCCCCTCAATGTTACAGCAGTTACTAAGCACTATATAACACAGATATGCACAGAGGTTAGGACTCTGTGCACTCTGACCCTGACCCTCACCTCTGTGCGGTGGCTCCAGGCCTCTCCCCTCCCGTCTCCCTGTCGGTTCGGCTGAGCAGCACGTGCTGCCTAGCCAGCCCGGCGTGGTCCGCTACCTCCTTGCTGCTGACCTCTACACCGCGGATCAGGACGCCCCCTCCACCTCCCGGCCCGTCCCTCCATCCCGGCACGGCCGCCGACACCCCCACGGCCGCCGCCGACTCGGCCAGAACTCTCCTCCCCAGCCGGGACAGCGGTGACAAGCTGCTGGGGGAGACCGGGGGAGGTTCCGCCGGCCTGATCGTCACGGCAGCGGCTCGCCGTGGCGCCAGCAGGGCCTGGAGGTCGAAGCTGGGATGTCGCTTGCGGGGGGGTTTAGGAGGGAGGTCGGTGGGCTGCACCAATGGGGGGTGAAAGGGGGAAAATGTTATTTTAACAATTATCTACACTAAAACCTCTTAATTTAGGGCAAGATGTGTTCTTAAATAGCACGTTGAAACACACACACACACGCACAGGACTCACACTCTTCTTGCTGGGATTGAGCAGGTTCTGCAGGAACTTTCCTCCCCCGGTGCTCCCGCCACACCCCTCCTTCTTCCTGTCCTCTCCGATCTTCAGCGTGGAACAGTTCTGTGGCCGAAAGAGCGATGCCAACGAGCCCCAGGACTGCAGCCCTGCGTCCCCTGATCCTCCACCGCTCCACTCTCCGTCCCCGTCTGCCTCCAGGTCCCACGAGCTGGGTGTCCTGGGGGCCCTAGGGGCCCCCGTGCCAGACTCCTGGCCTTGGAGCATGCGGCTCTTGAACTCCGAAAGCGTCCGCTGGTAGCGCTCCAGGGTCTGGGCCCAGAGGTCCAGCAAAGGCCCCCCGCCCAGCTCAAGGGCCAGGGCCCGCGCATCCTGGAAACGAGACGGCGGGATGGGCGGGAGGGAGGACAGGGGAGAGGACGGGGAGGAGAGCGGAGACGAGGAGGAGACCACGTCGCACCACTGGGACGCCTGTGGGTAGAGGCAGCGTTAGACAGGCATGTGTCTGCACAGTGCATCCCTGTCGAGTATGGACATTTGCTACCTCCGTGAGAGTGGACAGTAGCCTCTGCGTGTTGTCCAGTTGTGTCCAGCAGTCAGACAGACAATGCGACATGTCCCTCACTTTCTCTCTAATTGGAGGGAGCCGGTTAAGGACCGCCCCCAGCCCCTCCCAGTCAAGCTCCGACCAGCTCTCAACCTCTCCCAGCACCACGAGAGTCTCACTGTGAAGCTCCTACACCCACACAAATAAGTAAGTGCTCGTGAATACAACATCAACATCAAAATGTCAATTCTATAATCTCATTAGACATAATTACACATAACGTTAGAGTAAATCACAGATGCACGTACTCACCATGGCAGACTCCCTGAAGCTCTTGAACTTTTGCTGTGTGAGTGAAAGGCGGCTGAGGGAGAGAGGAGGGTCCCTGTACTCCCCCAGCTGATCCTGCACACGCTCGACGTCTCGCTCACACTGAGGGAGCAGCAAGAGCACAGAGGTTAGGCAATGCCGTACGTGAGGGCTCACGGACCCACACATATGAAAATGAACGACGTAAGACATAAGATGATAAAATTAGAAGCGTCGCTGTAGCTTGTTTTGATTACCTTGTCCAGTTTGGCCACTAGAGCTGCCAGTCGACCAAGTGATTCAAGGTCACGGCCTTTCTGGTTGGACAGACGCACCAACCGATGGAGTGCATCATCAACACTGTCGTAAAGTTCAGAGGTTGTGGCCAAGGCAACCCTAAAAGTACGAAGCACCCAAACATATAGAATGACATCAAATGTTAAGAAGTTCAGAAAATTTCAGCAAAAAGAAAAATCCCTAAATTTGTTCTAAATTCGGAATACTTATTTGCTCGGTCTCAGATGATTCACCATAAATTAATATGGAGAAATCAATCTGTCCAATTTATCCAGCCGTGTTTACAGTCATTTAGTTAGTTTCTATGGTTACCTGCAGTCTGGTGACCTTTGAGCCAGTCCGGATGTCCCACTAGCCAGTCCAGCCAGCCAAGCCCCGCCTCTCCTCTGTAGCTCCGTCAGCCGTTGGTCAGACAGAACATCCGTCATCAGCTGCTTGTGTTTGTCAACACTGAGGGGTACAGACTGGGGGAGAAGACAGAACAAAATGCTATTTTTGCCAAAAAGAGAAACTGCAGTTTTAGTCTAAGAGGAAAAAGCAAATAATTACTGAAACAAAAAAAAAACTACATAATACTACATAATCTGGATTAAGCAAGGCTAAATGGATTACTCTTTTCATGTGAAGAAAAAAAAAGTATTTCTTAGAAATGCAAGGCTAACACAATATGTCTGTTGTATTTTAGTCTCATCACATGATTTCACATCTACAGACTGAACCTATACTCAATAAGAAGAACATAAACGCAGGCTGGATAGCGGAAAAAATCATACTTTACTTTTAACTAAATTAAGTCAAGTCTATCATAATTTTTTATCCAGATTCAAAGCTATCCTATTAACTATTAAGCATACTCTAATAATCACACAACTGCAGAAAGTAGTCACAGTTTTGTCTGTTTACATTTTATGGGGCATTTATTGTTATTTTGGGGCAGTATTGTTATTTTTCAGCAAACAAGCTTGTTCATGATTTTATTATTATGTTCATATTGGCATATTGTGAGCACTACTCAGAAGTGTTCCAATCAGTCCATGGAGTTGCTACAGAGGTAGATGACTGCACATTTTGCATATTGCAAACTTTTAATCTGTAAATCTAATTTCCAGATGTCTTTTGCAAATATAATTTTTCCACCAACAATGTGCTGGTGCTCTTTCCAGAGCTGTTGCTGGTTCCTGTGAACTACTGAACCTTTTCAGAACCACTTTTGAAGAGCCTGACTTGTCCAGATTTCATATGCATATGCCATCCAGAAACAGAAGTCGACAGACTTTGTGTAAACTACATGGCCATATTTCAAGTAACGTGTTTCTTTGCTGTGCGGACCATGAATGAATCATTGCTGTACTGTCTGCAGTGCTTGCTAATACCTCTCGACCGCTTGCTGCACAGGTTCGCCGGTTCCAGACCAGCAAGATTTGGGGCCAGAACGGCAGCAATTTTTCTGGCCTGTGATTCTGTGGTGGAGTGACTCATCAGGCACCATGGGTGGAAAAAGACTTACAGATACAATCTCAAACTAATCCAGCTGCCCTTTCAACCACTGGGCTCCACCCACCAATTTGTTTAGCTAATACCCCCTCCCAAAAGTAGCTAAAATTGGGTCAATGTATGACTGTCAAAAAGTGTTAAAATCTTGCACAATGTATCACTCATCAGGCCTTAAACTGAGTCACATATTCACACATCAGAAGCTGTTTTCTCCAAAATTGTAAGGACCAACAGCGCGAGTTTGTCCCATGATGCAATCACGTATTTACTTCTAGACAAGGCACTTCTAGTACTATCTATATCTTGCATATCAAGCACCAACACGAACACTTGGACAGACAGTCATGAAACCTTACCAACACCTAAATGGGGTTTGACATGGAGCAAGAATGTTGGCTCACATGGCAACACTGTAACAAGACAAGTGTGAAATGTGGTGCACTGCCTCTACATGGTAGTCTGGCACAGGGGCTGTAAGGGTGATGAAACTGGAATGTTAAATACCCACACCTTGCGACATACTGTCGTTTCATACGAAAGTGGGTGCCACTACAATATTTTCAACTTAAATTGGTCTACATCTTTCTGCGTGTAACTACTTCACAGGATATTGAGTTAAAATGACATAACTCTGTGACACATTTTCCAGCAGAAGTGCATTCATGATAACTTACAGGCTTTTCACACCACTATTTGTAAACAAGATATTCAACTAACCCTAGGACTTTTTCCAAGTTGCCTCAAAACTGCTCTTAAAGTAAACTTTGGAGTATCCAACTAAATAATTATTTGAAACAAGTTAAACTTCCTTCAGAGCTTGGGTAATAAACCATAGAGCCTGGGCTGGATTTTTCAGATCCAAGGCATGTTACTAAGTTTGGTATGTGTTTATAAGTTACGTTCTGGTAATGAAAGCCAGATTTGAGACAAATTACCTGCTGCATGTGGGGTACAATGACAAATGTAGAGACAAGATGTTTAAGCATTAAAAAAACTGTTTTGTTCAAAATACAAAGGACTACAACAGTATCACAATGAAAAACTCTATAGGACAGAGTCCCTTGCTAATACACGTATCTGTCTCTAAATTCTAAGAGTGATCAGGCAGGATATTGATTCATTGCTATTTTGAAAAAATGAAAATGTTTAGTCCAGTCATAAGCAAATTTCACATATTTGTTCATCTTGCTAAAGACATGAGGCATGATCTATGGCAATGGGATTCACTGTAACTGTTACTGGAGATTGGTCACATAAACATAGACTTAAACCCTGAGAACCATTGCTTGCAGTTATATTGTTATAATGCATTACAGTGGCTTATTACTACACTACCTTAATGCAGTCAGGAAGTGGCACGGTGTCCATAGACTGCAGTGCTTCTCCCAGCAGAGAGAGGGCACTCTCACACCGTTCTGTTAGCTGCTCCAGGCTCTATAACAGAAGAGGGGATCAAGAACATGTGATTTACTGCTGTAGGGTTAGATGTAATGTAGGCGGAGTTGCATTTAAGTTTTGTTGCATGGCAGATTTTTTTTTTACTGATGCAGCTAAATTCAGTGTGGAGTGTCTTGTAGCAAGCCGTCTAACCAAAATGCTAAATTTACACAAAGGAGAACACAAAGTCGTTTCAGTTCGTCAGACAAAGGAATAGAAACAAAAAAATATGCTGCACCCATTGGTTATAGAGAGATGTGACAAAATTCATGACTTTAAGATCAACAAATTCTGAAATGTTTTGCTGGCTTGCTAAGAAATGTTGGAGCCCCTTTACAGGCACTGATTTATTTTAAAATAAAATGAACATGAATTATAAATATATAATATAAATGTACTATAATGTAAAAAAAAAAAAAAAAAAAAAAAACAGGAAACTCATACCAGCCTGAAGGCAAGCCAGTCGATATGTGAGTGCTGGAAGTCTCCATCCAGCTGTGTGGTCAGCTGATGCCTGTCCACATACTGCTGTAGAACCACTGTACCCCTCACTAAATGGACCTAAGACAAAGTCAATGGAGTTTATTACTGTAAACACTAATCTATTTATCAATCTGTGTGTTTTCTTTTCTTGCACTCTGGTTGTAATATATAGTTTTATTATGCTCTGTTATAATGTGAGTATGAACCTCTATCCCATCCAGAGTGGGCGGGGTTGAATCTTCCTCTTCCTTTGTAAGAATCAGAACAGAGCGAAGACCGGCCGGTACCTGCATCTGAAGCGCACAAAACACACATACACAACACACAATAACTGGTCATATACATAGACACACACACACACACACACCAGCCAATTTTTTAGGTACACCTGTCCAACTGCTCACTAACGCAAACTGGCCAATCACATGGCAGCAACTCAATGCATTTAGGCATGTAGACATGGCGGCAGTCAAAACGAGCATCAGATTGGGGAAGAAAGGTTATTTAAGTGAGTTTGAATGTGGCATGGTTGTTGGTGCTAGACAGGCTGGTCTGAGTATTTCAGAAACTGCTGATCTACTGGGATTTTCACGAACAACCATCTTTAGGGTTTACAGATATTGATCCGAAAAAGAGAAAATATCCAGTGAGCGGTAGTTTTCTGGACACAAATTCCTTGTTAATCCCAGAGGTCAGAGAAGAATGGCCAGACTGGTTCGAGCTGATAGAACGGCAACAGCACCTCAAATAACCAGTCGTTACAACCAGGGCATGCAGAAGAGCATGTCTGAACGCACAACATGTCGAACCTTGAGGCGGATGGGCTACAGCAGCAGAAGACCACACCGGGTGCCACTCCTGTCAGCTGATGGAAAACTGAAGCAGGAAACTGATGCTACAATTCGCACAGGCTCACCAAAGTTGGGCAATAAAAGATTGTAAAAACGTTGCCTGGTCTGATGAGTCTCGATTTCTGCTGTGACATTTGGATGGTAGGGTCAGAATTTGGCATCAATAACATGAAAGCATGGATCCATCCTGCCTCATATCAACGGTTCAGGCTCATGGTGGTGGTGCAGTGGTGTGGGGGATATTTTCCTGGCACACTTTGGGCCCATTATTAACCAATTGAGCATCGTGTCAATGCCACAGCCTACTTGAGTATTGTTGCTGACCATGTCCATCCCTTAATGACCACAGTTTACCCATCTTCTGATGGTTACTGCCAGCAGGATAACGCGCCATGTCATAAAGTGTGAATCATCTAAGACTCACTGTACTCCAGCGGTTCTCAAATTTTTTCTATCATTCCCCACCTCAGAAGAAGGGGAAATTCCATGCCTCACCTGTCCCATATCACCCAAACAAATTTGTTGACCGGAGGGGCCGGTACAAATTCATTAAAGGGCTGAATCTAGCCCTGGTTCACACTGTTCCGCAGACATTTTAAACATCCGGGGCTTATGCAAAACGAACAGGCATTAAAACGAAGGTTCATTTCTTCCAATTGCTTGTGCCCCACCTGCAATACCCATGCGCCCCACACTTTGAGAAACGCTGCTGTACTCGAATGGCCTCCACAGTCACTAGATCTCAATCCAATAGAGCACATTTGGGATGTGGTGGAACGAGAGATTCTCATCATGGATGTACAGCCAACAAATCTGCAGCAACTGTGTGATGCTATCATGTCAATATGGACCAGACTATCTGAGGAATGTTTCCAGTACCTTGTTGAATCTATTCCACGAAGGATTAAGGCAGTTCTGAAGGCAAAAGGGGTCCAACCCGGTACTAGCAAGCTGTACATAATAAACACACATACACAGGTGCCCAAAACACTGTCTCACCTTGAATAACCGTAAGGCAGAGCTACAGAGTTCCGTAGGAGGAGCTTGCCTACTGTCCACCAGCACAGTCAAGCCTTTCTCCCGAGCTACAGGTCTGTCGATCAAAAATAACATATATCAATAATTGGCTAGGTTCATGGCCTTAATGTCCATTGGTGGACAAATTTAATTAATTCCACAGGAACTGTGCTATCATATATGTAATTCTTTTACTCATGGATGTGACATGATGTGTAAGAAGACATTCTGTTCTGAAGACTGTACAAGACTACAGGTTGTTAAAAATATAACAAAAAGATAATGCTTCTCTTGTTACTGTCTTAAGAATCCTTTAGCCAAAACTGCTAATGTAGCACTTGTGGAATAGCTAATGGGTATCAGTTACTGGAACGCAATTAGCATAAAGCTAACACTAGCTTTCATTCATCATTAGTAATGTTCACATTGTTGATTTTTTTTAAACACCACTGGCAGAGGTACCTGGTGATGCTATAATAACATGACAGCAGTTGCACCAAGTCATCAACATGGTAACCCTCCTCAGGGATGTGTGCTTCTGTTATAACCAACCCTCGGCCAAGTCTATCAATGGTACCTTCAGAACCGTGAAAATAAATACATCAGATTTAAATCCAGAATAGTCAAAATTGACCACATTTACCCACTAGACAATCAGACTTACCTGTCAGTATGAATTTTCCAGATTGGAGGAGGTCTACATCTAAATCCCTGAGTAGAGGAGGAGCTTTAGGAGACTGTCCATTTGATTGGTCAGAAGGTGCTGATGATACCACTTCTTTTGGAGAGTGGTCAGGTAAAGATGAGCCTGACTGAGCCTTTGAATCAGGGACGCTTTCTGCTTGACTTTCCTGCTTCTCAACTGATGCAAACAAACAAAACATGTAGAGGAACATCACAACCATGATGTGGGAGCCACGTGACATGCCATGTGAAGTTATGGCACGAGCGTTATCAAAGTGTCACGGTAATAACAAACCTCCATTTCTGTCAGCAGACTCTGGGTCTGTTTCATTGCCATTGACTAACACACAATGCGCTTCCACCGCCGAAGGCATGCTGGGCTCTTCAGGATGGCTTTGGTTGGGCAGCGATGATTTAGCCGATGAATCAGATGCGATGGCCAACTCGCTTGCTTTGTTCTGGGCCTTGTCTCCTTTGCCTTTATGGTTGCCATGGGCACCAGATTTGCCCCTCCCTTTGCCTCCCTTAGCTTTCCTCTTCCTTCTATTAGCAAAAAAATAAAAAGCTATTAAATATTTATATGAGGACATATGGCTGATATTACTGAAACAAAAAGGCTATTACGAAATCTATTGCTTACTGCTTCGGCAATACGTTCAAAAGGAAACCTTAGCAGAACACAGTAAAGGTCATCAGTGTAGTGAATTAGGAAAGATACAGTTAGTATTATTTAGCTACAGTACAACTTAGAAGTTAGAAAGATCAGCCTGAAACTTGCTTGACTATTGTGATGACTGTGGTTGTGTTGTGTGATTTGTGCGATGTTCAGAAGTGGGTAATAATGAGTATATATATGTTATATACGTAGTTTGCCACTTTACTTTGGCATTTGATTTTTTGTCTTCAGTTAACTTATTTACTCTATATATGTGAAGCAATTAATGACTTCATTTCTTTATTTCGTTTCTTAGTGAATATACTTGAACGTTTTTTTGCCTACTCTACCCACCTCTGCAGATGTTATACCTGGGTGCTCGAAATCCTCCTGCTTTGACTTCCTTTCCTCTGGGGCACAGACGGTCCTCCGACTTCCCAGCATGCCTTTCACCAGCGACGCTGTGAGTACCTGATTTTGAAAGGGTCTTTTCTGGATTCTGGTGAGCATTATGAGTTCCTGTTTGGTCTTTGGGGTTTCCTGACTGTTTGGTTGTGCTGCAAACATTACAGGGAGTGTCTAACTCCCTCTTCTGAGAGGAGTCTTGAAGGGGATTCAACTTTGTTTCGGATCTGTTAGCCAAATGTTGGCCAGAGACTGAACTGACTGTATTAATCACACGGGATCCCGCATTATCTGCACCTCTGAATGCACCAGTTTCCTCAGGTTTTTCCTCCTTATCTGAAGTGACAGCTAATGAACTGCCATCTTTAAAACCATAGTCCAAGTGGAGACTTTTATCTTGATTTGATTGGTCCGTTGCAGGCTTACTGCCTATGTCAACTTCATTGATATCCTTAGGTCTAGAAGAACACCCACTACTGGAGAGCTTTCCTTTATGACTCTCACTCCAGGGCAGTGTGCTTCCAGATCCCTCCCTCTCCTTTCCCACACCAGGCCTCCTCTCTTTGGCTGCACCCTTCAAGTAAAGTCCTCTGCTTTCCTGGCTTGCTAGATCTCCACCACCTTCATCCAAGTCCAGGCACTGCTTTCTCTCTCGAGCCAGGTCAATGACCCGAGGAAGGGGTTTTAAGTTGACCGAGTCCCTGCAAGACCCTCCTCCATCCCTACCCCTGTTGCAGCTTTCCTTCCTGCCCAGACTCCCGGTCCGCCCCCCAGGGTCAACTCTACTGCAACCCCAGGCCTTGCCCCTCCGCAGCCGGAAGGCCTTGCTGCGGCGGCACAGCGGTAGTGTCTTAGTCTTGCAGATCCCGTGCATTTCAAGGTACCGCTGCTTGGAGTCCGTGCCACCATCTGGACCCCCCCGAGGCTCCAGCAGCTCCACATAGTCCCCGGAACTGTCAGCTGCTGGCTGATGCTCAGTGGCCCGCCTCGGGCGTCCAGACGCAGGTCCAGATTCGGCCTCGTCCCCGTCTGGAGGAAGGTCATCCTCTTCATCCCAGGACAAGGAGTCTGGCTCTCCTGAAGAAGATACCCAGCCTAGACCCAGACCTCCTGTATTTGGGGAGATGTAGTCAGGGCCAGAGGGGACTGAAGAGGGGCAGTCCAGGCTTGACAGAGGATCAGAGGGGTTGTGGAGAAGTTTTGGGTACACAACCTCATCCCATGGAAGACGGACCACACCATCAGATGTACTCACCAGACAGGTATCTAAACCACTACCTCCTGATAGGAAAAAAAGAATAACAGAACATTTCAGAAAACAACAGGTGAGAAATCAGAGAATATGCAGTTTTTTTCAATCTCCATATACAGTACTGTGCAAAAGTCTTTGGCCACCATTAGATCTGTTGTTTTAGCAATATCACCATATGCAATTATGTTTCAGTCTCTTTATTAAGAAACAACCAGAGAATACAAGAAATACATGTATATACTCAACATATAACACAAACATAAAAAAACATAATTGTGTTTATTATTTAAACATGTCAAATGTTTATTTTTAGTATAAAATGGCTTATAAGGGCAAAAGAGTGAGTGTGACCTCTTCTTTCAGAACATTCAGCTGTCTTTTCCTACTAAGTGTAAGGAGAAATCACACTAAATACTTAGATGGTCGTTACCATTGCTAACACAACAATTCCAATGGTGGCCTAAAGACGAATGCCCAATACTGCATGTCCATGAACTGAAGTGCTTTGGCTCCTAACTTTTACATGCCCACTGTAAGATGAAGATAACCTTCATCTTCACTCCTCACCTTCTCTTTTGCAGCCACGCTCCTTGTTGATGCAATGCAGCCACTCGGCGGTAAAGACCAGAGGGTGCTGGGACTCTGGCACCAACACCTCCTGAACGTTGCGGCCACCCGCAGCGAGGCACTTAAGAGCCAGGCGGGGGCAGCGTGTGGAGAACGGCACCACCTGCAGGTAGAAGTCGGTGCTGCGCAAGAGCCTCCAGTCGAGAGTCGAGAGCTGAACCACGACTTTCTCTCCCAAGCACAGCGGCCAACCGGAGTGCAAGAAAAGACAGCCTAAATACTGAGACTGAGAGAGAGAGAAACAGAGAAGAAGAAAAAAAATGCCTGTGCTTTAGCAAAAGAAACATTATAATGTGACAAAATTAAATTTACCAACCATCATAAATATGCACCACACTGTTTTCTGTATCGTGTTAAATCTGCCAACAGCAAAAAAATTTACTGATTAATGCTCGGAGCCAAGGAATATTGCACTCTAAGGGACAAACTTCAAAGAACAGTGTTTCTGGCTGGGCCCAGAGAAGCTTGTTCTCATCTTGCTTCAAACATACCTCCT
The DNA here is from genome assembly GCF_052324685.1 of Brachyhypopomus gauderio. NCBI lineage: Eukaryota > Metazoa > Chordata > Actinopteri > Gymnotiformes > Hypopomidae > Brachyhypopomus > Brachyhypopomus gauderio. The sequence goes on along the minus strand of NC_135211.1, from coordinate 35,342,845 downwards.
CCAGCTTTGGAAATCTGTTTCCTTGCTTAACCTACAAGAACAAAGTTTTGGAGCACGTTTTTGGGGGCTAAGAGTCTAATTCTCCAACCCAAAACTAGCTAACGTACTAAAATACTATTGTGTCTGATCTAGATAGCTACAAAGGTCTGGTAGTATTCACTCTTGGAAGTTTTTGATGCCGCGGAACAGCATTTATTAAACTGTTCCTTAAACTACAAAACAAAGCAAACCTTTGCATAGCATAGCTATGAACTACAAAGAACGCTCCAAAGCCATTTAATGTATTTTCAACTGTTTCTATTCAACTGGCTCCATCAACTACAGTAAACTTTGCTTCGACCACCTACAGAAACTGCCCTTCAGCAAATTTACTCAAGCACAAAACAACCGAAGCTCCCACTTGGATGAAACCTATGAGACCTTTTGGGTCTTAGCCAAGTTGCACATTTTCTGTTAGCTTCTGTGAAATACCTTTTTCTTATTTCACAGTCTTGTACTGAGCAACTACGCTGGATTCTCTGTGTACCATTTTTGATAGTTCAGGTTTTTACAATTCAATTACCTTGCCCCTCTCTCATCAAGCCTTTCTTTCAACAACCCACAAACCCAAATGATACCAAACAGTATTACTTTCTCTCTTTCTTGCCTTTGTTTCCCTCTCGCTCTTCACCCTTCTTTTTGTACTGTCATTTATAGTCATTTTATGAGATATGAAAATATCTTCGGTACAAATAAAAAATCTTCCAAGTCTTTCATTTCTTTATTTGACCCCATCAAACAAATGTCGGCCATCTTTTGCACACGCCCCAATGTTTTGTCACCAAAACACTGACTTGTTCCATCCATTCCACTCTCTCTTTCTCAATGTGCCTCACTGTCCCCTTATTAGATCCCGCCCTCGTTTCTCAATCAGTCCTCTGTAAACCCAGACTTCTCTCTCTCTCTCTCTCCTTTTCTTGCTCCCATTCTTTCTTCTTTTCTTTCTCCCACGAGTAGTAGCCAAGCCCCTATTTCCTCACTCCCCCTCTCTCTCCTTCACTCCCTCTCCCTCTCTCTCTCCCTCTCTTTCTTTCTCTCACACACACATATGGTAAGAATTATAGTCATGACTCACAGCGCAGCTCTCGTCCCAGCCAGTTCCTCACAGCAACAATGAAAACAGAGCCGGCTGAGAATCTGTGTGTGTCTGTGTATATGGGTGTGTTTATATAAGTGAGAAAGTGTGTGAGAGAGTTGCAGTGTAGGAATGAACGAGGAACACAGAAGGACATTGTAAGAAGAGTGGTGTGAGTGTGTGTGTGTGGCGGGGCATATGAAGGAATATGTGTATGTGTAAACATCTGTGAGTAAACACAAATGCATATGGTTCAGTGTGTGCATGACTGAGAAAGGCGTTCTGTTTAAATGTTGCTATGGGGATAGCAGAGTGAGTTAGTGCAGGAAGAAATAAGTCACCATATTCTCATGAACATAAAAAGGGAAGTGAATGGGTGAATCGTGGAGTGAATGGGTGAATCATGAAGTGAATGGGTGAATCGTGGAGTGAATCATGTAGTGAATCATGGAGGGAATGGCTGAATCATGGAGTGAGTCATGGAGTGAATGAGTGAATAATGAAGTGAGTGGCTGACAGACACTTACGCAGGCATGCTGCTGAAGTCTATGCAGGAGGTGTTTGGCCGGAATAAAGAAGTCCAGCAGATACCTCAAACTGTCATGCTGATAGGTGGATTCTAAGACAGAGAAGACCTGAACACACACACACACACACACACACACACACACACACAACTATTTACATTTTACGAGGAAAGATAATATGACTAGATGAGAGATAGAAGCAAACTGACCTGGGATAGGAGAGGAGGAGCAGTGGTCTCAAATGGTGGATAGAGGGAAGAGAGCGCCCCCTGCACACAGTCCTCCACCGCCTCCGAACCCTCCAACAGACAAAAAACAACATCAAATTCTGACAGGAATTTATGCAAACAGAAGGAACTGCAAGTGTCACATAAACGTCAAACCCACAGGTTCCTTCACCTTCACACGTAAAAGAGAGAGAGACATTTACAGGAATGCTGACAGCTTGCTCGTTTCACATGCTCAGACGCAACTTCCTGTTTAGTGTTCCAGGGACCGTCAAACACTTCCTGCAGGTCAAACGGTTGTTATGACCTTTTCAGAAGTTATGCTGACCTGTACACCCCATCCTTAGAACACAAAGAGACACCGGATCATAATACACACACCTGTGAACCCTCTCCCTCGTGTTTGTATGTAGATAATGGAGGCAAAAGGCTACACAGTTTTTTGCATGCAAAACACACACTGTTTATTTTAGCAGCACTGTTGCTATAGCTACTGACTACGTTTTATTGTCCTTTTTCCTAACATTTTCCTATTTCAATATGTAACGTCTTTCATCACTTCTCACACCCCTCCTCTGATCTAGCAGACCTCCACACCCTTCTCCCTCATGTCACATATCACCCTCAATAGCATCTGACGATTGCCGTGCGTTTCCTCATAAAGCGTCGTGTTCCTAAGAAGGAAAGCTGGCCAGGGCAGGGTTTTTATGAAAGGCCAAGAAAACGAGTGGGAAGACGAGAACGAGCGGAAAGAAAAAGAAACTCCAAGGCAAACTGTCAGGAAAGAAAAGTCAAGAGAGATGGAAGCTGGAAGAAGAGTGAGAGGATAAAGGAGGAAGACCCTGGAGTGTGGAAGAGAGAGTGAGAGGATAAAGGAGGAAGACCCTGGAGGAAGAGAGAGTGAGACCAGCTTTTTTGTTTGTTTGCTGTTGTTGTCCTTTTACCATTGTCAGTGCTTAATTTTTATACTACCCCTCCCCCAATCTAAGAGGTATATGTCAGAATAAAGGCCATAAGAATAATAAGAAGAATGTGATTCAGTATTGATACATCACACGATAAATCAAAGTTCACAACTCAGAGAAAACTGCAGGCTGGCCCTCTCCTTTTGTGTCTGATCTTAAGCATCCTAGCTGTTTGAAATGTCCTGATTACTTAATCACTTCATGCATTTTATGCATGTGCTACTACCAAAGCCATGGTGATGATAACAATCAAATTAAGATACAGTGAACCAGACAGCACACACTTGTCTCTGAATCACCAGAGATATCAGAAATCTGATATAGGCTAGTATATTCTGCAACAGCCTGATGTCTTCCATTTAAATATCTGATCTGCAAACGCACTAAAAAACGTGGTAGTTAGGCTTATTATTATCTAATCCAAATCTGCAGGCTCAATACTATATATCTGTCTTTACAGAAATACCGGTGCATTACTGATAACATTTTGTCATATCCAGAGAGAATGATGTGCTCATAGCCTCCATGCTTCACTGTTTCAATCCCCCCTCCGCTCACACACAGCTAAAGAGTAAAACACATGTGCTGATTGCTGTCTTCCTAGTTGAAGCCAGCACAACGGACATGACCTTTGAGGCAAAGGTCTTCTGTTTTAGGTGATGCTACCAGCAAAGCGTTCGTGTCTGTCCTGAGCTGAGCTGGACATGTCATCACATACAACTGTTGACATGCCTGCTCATGGGTCAAAACAACCAGCTGTTTATATGGGCAAGCGGTGGTGTGCACTAGAGTGCAGTGGACTAGAGTGGAGTGGACTAGTGTGTAATGCAGTAGAGTGGAGTGTAGTGTGCACTAGAGTTGACATGTGCACTAGGGTGCAGTGGTATCTTGTAAGAGTCCACAGATGTTCCCTATCAACCCGGGATGTGCCATATTTCATTTTGTGTGTGCGAATGCATTTTAGAATAATGCTGACACTACACTACACATGATCCGAAAGCTGACAAGGTCTGTAAAAGAGAAATTACTTTGTACACCATTAACTCTGCAGATTTAGGTAGTTCATTTAGAATATCCAGTCTGGTCACCTAATACAGAACTCTCTCAGTATCATAACTCACATAGCATCCTGAAGGACTGGAAGATATTAAAATATTTTATATTGTATATCTTGTATAAAATAAAATCTTGATCAAAGCACTAGCTGACTTTGAAAAGATTGTGGATATGATCGTAATATTATAGGAAATGTTTGATGTTATTTGTATGATGGTATATGTGCTTGTGTGTTTCACTGCTGACAAAAAAAAAATGACATGCCCAATATTGTGTGTGTGTGTGTGTGTGTGTGTGTGTGTGTGTGTGTGTGTGTGTGTGTGTGTGTGTGTGTGTGTGTGTGTGTGTGTGCGCGCAGAGGGGTCTTGTGGGGGCCATGCGTACATTTCTCTTCCATTCAACTTCCTCTCTTTCTCTCTAGTCTGAAACCAGGCTGCTTCCAACGGAAGGATCTGCAGACCTCCTCAAAACACACAGAATAGACAGAGAGAGAGAGGGGGAGAGAGAGAAAGAGAGAGAGAGTGAAAGAAAGACTGATCCAAACAAATTGGGAGAATGGGAGAGGAAGACAGGAACAGTATGATAGAAAACAGATGCAGGACAGAGAGAATGAAATGCCCAAATGGGAGAATGGGAGAATACTGAGGCATCATCTAGACGCTCTCCTGCTCCGACACCTCCTGTTTTTCACACACCGCACAGCTCCCTGCAGGACCGTAAGGCAGAACCGTAAGCCTCTCCATTACCGTCTCCTCACGCCCCCTTTTCTTGTGAAAACTAAGTGCAACAAGGTGTCGTAGGTACCGATGAGGCTGCTTGCTTTTTGCAGCTCTGCAGCACGGAGGCGCACGTGTTACAAGGAACTTTGTGCGACTGCACATGTAAGAAACACCGTTAACGTTGTTCACGTGTGCCGCGTGCGTGCGGCCGCCCATGTGCATGAACTGATGTCCAGACACCTATTGTTTGTGAAGGGGTTTCTCTCTCTCTCCCTCTCTCTCTCTCTCTCTCTCTTTCTCTCTCCCTCTCAGTCTCTTTCCCATCCCTCCCCTCTTTCTTCCTTTCCAATGTGGAAAATGCAACATCACCCTAACCACCACCATGGTTCTCCAAGTCTCCCAAAATAAAGCAGGCCTCTTTCTCCCTCGACTCCCTCCCTCTTTCCCTCACTTTGCCAAACTACTCCACCCTGTCCCACACACACCAAACACTAGTTCCATCATTATAAATGCCGTATTTTCTCTTATTGCAAACTGCCTGCAATCGTCCTCTAAATATGTACCCCAATGGTTCTTCCTTACTGTAGTTATTGTGATTAAAACTGCACCTGTGTTTGCGTGACTGGTGTTTAGTTTCTGCCTAATTTCTCCCATGCAAAAGCATCTACAAACAATCAGGATTCTACAGCCCATACCCCAGACCATAATACCACCCTCTTCCTCCCTACTCATCTAACTCCACACCGGTAGAAACTTTGACGTGCGCCCTGACTGAACTTTCTACAATGTCACATCCACTTAAGCCAGATGGAGTCAGACACATTCCCCGTAACTGCAACTGTACATTTTTAGTATAAAGTACTAAAAAATGCAACGAATATTTTTGTCTTTCCCAGTGTTTACACTTCTTTCTCTGTGGGCTCACTGCATCAGTAGCACTGCAGAAACTCCCTATCGGAATCTGCGCTAATGACAGGGGGGTTTCCCCGACCCAGCACCGTACAACACGCCGTAAAATACATTTAAGGAGATAAGAACAGGACGCAGTCAGTTTATCAGATGCCCCTTAATACAGTTTAATGGAAGCGCATGTCTGAAAACAAGTAGCCTACGGTTCAAGCTTAAAACAAAACTGTTATTCAAATAGTTACATTTTAAACGCTAAAACGGCCAAGTCGGTCAAATGTGCTCATAGACAGGAAACTGGAGAATGCGGCATGAGCGGAGAACTTACCATGATTTACTTGGACCTCGCGACTGCCTACATTGCCGTTACTTCTTCTTTCTCTCGTCAGTACGCTTGAAAATCCGAAATCTCTGTCACATCAACCGATCTTATCAGCGTCAATCAGCCCAATGTTTTTATAAAAAGGGTGAGAGCGAGACTGTTGGGAGGCATGATGTGGGTATTTCTCGTCTTCTCTCAGCGACAGGAGCGTTTTGCCCTGGTCGCGGGTCTCAGCCTCGTGCCCCTCCCTCCGCTTTTATAAGAGCAACGACACAGTCGCTCTGACCGCCGCTCCTCTCTTTCCTATATCGCCCCTCACTGCAGCCTAAACGTTGAAGAACTGCTCATCTGTGTAACTGCTTTTACTTAGACGTCTGCACAGACACACATATAGGAACAACACTTGTATTTTATTTCAAGTTTTCAATTACACTTTTTATTACTTTAATTTTGTTAAACCGAAACCTAACATTAACTCCAGGAGCTACACAAAGGATATTTAAGTTTTTCCTCAAAAAAGTTTATTTTAGTTTTTCCTCAAATTTTTACTTTTTCCTCAAATTTTTTTTTTGTGCACCGAAACGTCCCTGAATATATATATTTTTCCTTCGTGTCACATTATTCTCACAGCAAAGAGTGAAATGCGCGCGCGCGCGCACACACACACACACACACACACACACAGGGCCGGCCCAAGCCTTTACGGGGCCCTAAGCTGAATTTCATTTGGGCCCCCCATACCACCACCTCAGCACCAAATTCTTATGTAATTAATAGGCTCATCATGATATCTTGGTGTTATTGGGGACCCCCTGGTGACGTGGTAATGCGAGTATGACTTGGGCCGGCCCTGCTCTCACACACACACACACACACACACACACACATTATTGTATTACATTACACATATATGCTCTAACGGTCATATATTTTGAAAGAAATTGAGTAATAGCGACATCTGGTGTTCACAATAAGCATTAACGCGTCGAAAGCCAGGAATGAATAACATGCAATTCAAAATAGCAAAAAGTGCAAAAACAAATCACTAAACAAAAACAAAACAAGCCTCACAATGTGGAGAGTTTGAACAGATCACAGTCATGTGACCAGGGTCTTCTTTTGAGAACATGCCTGTGATGTTGGAGCAGGACAAAGCCTTGTTTGTTGACATTCCTCAGCCAAAGTGGCAGCCTGTCAACTGGCACAAGCCCTACGCACACAGTCTGATATGACATAATTGCTCAGCAAACGCTCTCTTACAACACAGAGACGTGGGGCGGCGAGAGTACCTGGCATCAGTGGGACATGTGGCCTTTCTAGATTGATCTGTGCTGTTGCTTCCGATGTAAAAGACGCTGAGAGGTCATTTGGCAGGGAAGAAAATGGGGAATTCACGTAGACGGCTTTGCACCGGCTGTTGATAATTCCCTGAGCGCTCTGCTACTTTCGTCGTTGGTCTGAATTCTCTGTAATTTGCCTCCGTATATTAAAGATTTCAGCAGAAAGCAAACTTCACTAATTGGGTTCAGATACACATATATGTTCTACGTGCATCCTGTTTAAATTGAGAACATTCTGTAGTTGTATCTCAATAACATTGTGTCAGCCAAAGTGGATGGATTTGAAATGAATATTCTCTCTCTTTCTATTCATAAAGTATTGCGCTCAATTATTTTTGAGTGAGAGAAAATTAACTCAACATCTTCATTCTTTACATTTAGTTCATCTTAAATTGTTTGCGTAAACACGAGAGGAGCGGTTGATGTTGCATCACTGTGTCGTCCTACCAGGACTCTTACCCTCTTTTTGTTTGAACGGGGTAACAAAGTGAAGTTATGTGCCTACTGAGCTTTTACGGTTTGTCAGCTATTTGTTTCTATTTAAAGCATTTTAAAAGCTCAAATCCCCAGTTTTAGAGAGCAGTCAAATAAACACTGTTGTTGTTTCTAGCTGTGCTCAGCAGGTGGAATGAGACAACGACATGCTTGCAAATTTGCTTTGCAATGTAAGAAATGTAAGAAATTGTTCTATTTGTTAACTTATTTTGGACGTGTGTTCTCTCGCTGACCTTTGAGAGAATGAGCAGAGAAAAACTTTTTTTTTTAATGTCTTTTAAACATTTCAGTGCTGCAGGATTTCTTGAGGTGAATAATGACATTTCCTGTTTGTCTAATTCATGGTAATGATAATGAACACTTTGAGTTGTATCAGCTAAACATTTCTGTGTTGATTTTTAGACAATGTGCACTTAAAAATACTGTATATGGCCAAAATATGTTTGTTGGACATCCTCTTCCACATTCTTGGACAATAATAGTGGACTGGCCACCACTTGATGATCTCCATTACTCTGGTGAAGTTTTCAAGAGGATTTTGGAGTGTGTCTGCTGAAATGTGTGCATTCTCAAAAGAACATTTGTGAAGCTAAACGCTGATGTTTGGACAAGAAGGCTTGGCATGCGATTGATAATTCCAATTCATCCCAAAGGTGCTTTGTGGGTTTGAGGCCAGGGATGTGAGCCACTGAAGCTCTTCCACAGCAAACCCATCAAAATGCGTCTTTACAGACCTCCACTTGTGGAAAGAACAGGAAGTGACTTTCTCCAACTGCTGCCACAAAGTTGAAAGTACATTGTTGTCTAAAATGTCCTTGCATTAACACTCCCTTCATTGGAACTGTGTGGGTTTAGCCTAAACCATATAGAACAGGCCCTGTCAGCATTATGCATTCTGGCAGGTAGTGCTCTCTTGGTAGCCGCCAAACCCTAGTTCGTCCGTCAGACGGCCAAATGGTAAATCATGAATCATAATTCCAGAGAACCCATTTCTGCTGCAGCAAAGACCAGCGTTGGTTCATTTTACACCACTCTGGTCAACACTTGGCATTGTACATGGTGACCTTATGCTTCTGTGCAGCTGCTTAGCTACAGAAACCTATTCCTTGAAGCTATAATTGCACAGTAGCTGCTTCTACAGGTCTGCCCTTTGGACCTGCCTAAGCACTTGTCCCTGTCTGGACAACTGTTGTAGACCAGAGGATGAGTTCCCTTTATGAGCACTGTTTTCTCTGAAGATTTATTCCCCTTGAATTCAGGGAGGTTTTTTGCCACTATTGTTTTGGCTTGTTCATTAGCTCAAACTGGAGTCTCTGTTTAGATGATGTACAACTGTTGCATGTGAAGCTGCTTTATGAAAATGTGTTGCCAAAATCACTGTACACAAATTTCAATTGAACTGAATAGAAGGGAAATTCCCAAGCATCGTCGGTCTTAATGACCGTGGTGACACAAACAGGTCATATCATGTTTTGTTTGCTGGTCATTTTAAAATTTGCTATATGTGTTAAGGATTGATTAAATACGGTTCCTATTTGCTCTCCATAGCATGATCACAACCAACAACAAGTCAACTGTGTGGACAGAAGGTGGCTTGCTTGTGCGGTGATGCTGTAAATAGGCCCTGTAAAATGTACTTGACTAAAGGCACAACATATGGAGACTTGAACTTGAATCAGCTTGTCCCTTTCAAGGCTTGAATTAGTATGTTTGGCAACTGCATGCTATGCTTGGGGGAAGAATGATCTGTGGAGAAAAAGCACATACTTCTCATACGTCGTTGAGGAACAGAAGCAAACAGTGCACAAGGACTTTCCTACATGTAACTTAGTCCCGAAGTCTGGTTAGATTTGGTGGGAAAGCACTTACGTTCATGGCTACTTGAAAGCTAATGGACCATTTGGTGACCATTGTACCGTGACAGAATTATACATTGTGGAACAGGGATTTGCAGCGCCTGGCAGACATTTGTTTTCTGTGTTATAAATACTGAATGGCGACGTTAGTTCAGTCCCATGCAGCCACCCAGTCACACAGTGCCAGCAGCGCTGGAACGTTCCCTCGGCTAAACAAAAGGTTTTACGCATCAAGTGAAAAATGTGCATTTGTGCAGTCCATATAGCAGAAGCTCCAGTTCCCGCCATCCTCAGTCCACAAATCAGAACTAGTTTCCGAACTAGTGAAGAAGACGCGATTGAGACGGTCAGTGCGAGTGAGACTATCCAAGAGTAGTCACGAGAAAGAAAGTCTACAGTGTAGCCAAACGTAGGCTATTGCCCAGTGACCCGGTCATATATTGAGGAAATGCTCACAGAAGTATGGGGAGCAACATTTTTCCTCACGTTCCTTCTTCAGAATGCCTACCATTCTTAAGAGATGTTGCCTGATCAGTGGTCTTCTCATTGCATTCATCTATATGGACCAGCGTCAGCACCTTCCAGCAGACGATGTCCATCATTCTCAAAGGTCATGCCATACTACCGAGCGATGCCTGAAGGGTGTTTGGGTCTCACATTCTGGTAGGTAACACTGATATCATATGGAGCTGAACTTTTTCACGACTGTATGCATTTGATGCTGAAATGCCCTGCCTCCTTCAGGCCATGTAGTGAACATGCAATATAAACACATGTTCTTTTCTACTTAGAGCACCTCATTTTCCACTGCTAAATATTTCATTATGCATCGCATCAGTCTTTTATCCTTCATGAATCCTTGGAGCAGTACAGTGCTTAGCCCAACACCTGACGCATCTGTCTGAGTCGTGAATGTCAGCTAGAAGTTTTGTCTTTGTAGGACGATCTCCTGACATAAACAGGTATTGAGGTTCTCTGTGGCTTGACTGGATAGATTCTGGATGAACCTCTTGCACTAGCTTAAGAGGCCAAGAGATGACTGGTCCCCCCCCATTCTCGGTGGTGGGTAGTCTCCAACAGCCTTGGCCTTGTCCACCTGAAGACAATGGTTTCATCCTTTGATTGAATTTGTAGGCATCGTCCAGCAGTCATGCCACATGGACCCTCTGGAACACTTCTCCGACATGTTAGGTGCTTCTCTTATGGTCTTCTGTGCACCATCATATTGTCAATGTAGGCAGTGGTGTATCATTCTTCTCCTCAGAACATCATCCATAAGGTGGTGGATTGTTGTTCTCCAAAGGAATGCAGATGGCGTGACATTGAACTGGTACATGCCAGATGCAACTATGAATACCATGAGATGTTATGCTGCCTCCGACAAGGGTACTTACCAGAAACCCCTACACAGAGGTACTTACTTAAGTACTCACTTAGTACTTAGTACTCACTTACTTAAGTACCAATTCTCTGAATCCATTCATCTACCCTAGGCATGTGGTAAGGGTCAAAACTGAGCTTGGACATGCTAGATCTCTGTTCTCCATGAAAGGTGCACAGGTGGGCATTCCAGGTTCAGAAAGTAAAAGTCCTCACCAGGATTCCACTAATTTTACCTGCCACTAATTAGACAATCCAGCAAGCTTGAATAAAATCCTGGGAAGGGCTTTTACTTTCTGAACCTGGAATGCCCACCTCTGGGTGTGAGCAGTGTGGGAGCTTATGTGCATCAACTGCGCTTAGAGCGGCCCATTAAGGAAGCACCCAACTAGATTAAATAGATATACAGAGCACCTTAATAAATCTAATTTCCAGTCTGACAAAAATGTAAAAATCAAGAAAGGACATTTTGCACTGAATAAAGTACCAATTCAGCAATATTTACATTTTTATTGATATAAATTAAAAAAAATCATGGTATCTACACCATATGCTTTGACCATCTCACTTACATAAATGAAGCCATCAGGCTTTTTCTGGAGTGAACTGAACATTTCATGTCATTATATATATTAACATAAGCAGGTACATTTAAAACATTTAAATCCAGTATAATTACATCAGAAAAATTTATTAAGCATGTGATACTCCTGTATCTTGTAATATTTTAATAGGGATTTAATTTAATATTATAATATATATAATTATTTAATATAATAATATAATTATTTAATATAAAATTCCAGAAATGATAATCATTTTAATTATCACCTGAGCTTACTACTAATAGCAAAATTTGAAAACTACTTTTCACTCTTCTGACTGCACTGACTGTAGAATACAAATCAGTTTTTTGGTTTTTAAAGTAAAACCAAATTGTTTGGAGCGTGACCACAAGCACTCAAAACTCTTCTTGCGCCTGTACCAAACATTTTGTGCGTCTGGATGTCCCATTCCTTGCTCTTCAAAATTCAGTGCGACAGCACCGCCAAAAGTCATTAACCAATCAGAATGGGTTTCAGAGTTGATTGGTGATATTACCACACTCCTACATTTTCACTTGTAGGCAAAACCGAACTACATTGGAATGCAAATATTTACCAGTCCTTGTCTTGTACAGTAAATGGACCGACCTGCGGTAATAACCTGCGGTAAAAACCTGAGGTAATAACCTGCGGTAATAACCTGAGGTAATAACCTGCGGTAATAACCTGCGGTAATAACCTGAGGTGAGCAGCGTCTGGTTGGTTCACCGCTACTTGTTAATCTGGATGTGGAGGTCCAATGGGACCTTAACCTTCTTGTTCTCCACCCCTCTCTGTGGTTCCTCCCATTTAGATGTGGAGTTGCTCAGATCATATACCTTGTATCTGATCTTGTATATGGTCCCTTCCTCTTGGTTATAACTCTCAGTGCATGCTTTCCTCATCAGCTTCTTACGCAGTCTGCATCTCTGTCTTCTCTGGTGTGATGCACTATGGCTTCAATCGACCTAGTGCTTAGAGCTTGATCTTTACTGCCATGATTAGTGCTAGATTAGTGATTAGATGAGGCATTCTACTCAAGAGCTGCAGGAATCACCATCTCACATCAAACGGGTCGTGGCAATTGGCAAAATAGTGCCATGTTGATCATATGCATCATGGAGAAAGCTTTTCCCCTCCTGAGCTGCCAACTCCCTCATGTAGAGATGACCTGGGTGGACAGTAGCTCTCCTCTAGCCCCAGCTTGCCTTAGATTCTTTGTCCTAAACTCATAAAAGAACAATGATTTATGGCAAAGAGGACAACAGACAAAGGTCTGCAATATTTTTTCCAGAGTCGGCAATAAGCTTATAATGAATTCCAGTACGGGCATAAACAAAGATTGGTCCTCAACAGTCAGTTGAAAGTGAACATTAAGATGAAATCCATCTGCCGATCTTTGCACTAATCTGTCCAATTACCATCTTTTGTGAAATCACGGTAGTGTTTTACCATTTCAGAACAGCCTTATTTACAAAGTGAAAAGAAAGAATGACTTTTAAAATCATTTAAAGTGCTTTGGAGTGAAATGCAGCAGACTGATGGCATTTCCAGCATAACTTTTTCATTCTACAAACATAAACTGGAGCGCTCATTCGCAGTGAAATCTATTGAAGCCACTCTGAAGTACGTTAGAAGAGACAGTCTCAATCTCAGCTTTTCCACTAACTAGTCGAGTACTCAAGGTTGTACTCAGAGACACATCTGTGCAGGATTTCATCAGTTTGTCTAACGATATCTGGTTATGTCAGACTAAACGTCAGCAGAAGACTAGCCTTTCCTCTGCAGGCAGTCTTCCAACTACCCAAAGTTTCACTGGACTCTAGGTAGGCAGTAGGCAGTACTACAAAATGACAAGAAACAGCCCCACAGACTCCCCTCTGCTCTTTCAGACATACAGGACATTACATTTAATAAAATTAAAGCAAAAATTAAATAATGCTTTTGTTTCTGAAAGTCTTTTCGAACTCAAATTGCTACCTTTTGAACATGGAAGATATTGACATACATGAATCCCACATATAGATATTAGCTTTGCCTACTGCCTTGTGTAACAGATGCGTCTTCTTGTGTATCCTCAGACTCTTCTACCTCCACCTCCTCCTCCTCTTCTACTTCTTCCTCCTCCTCCTCCTCTTCTTCCTCCTCAGTATCCTCCATGATTGCCTCTAGCTGCTCTTTGATCTTCTTGAGTTCCTGTAGCCCCTCCCGCAGCTCTCTGCACACCTCCCTGATTTTGGCGGCGAACTCCGTCTTGGCCCCCTTGCGTAGCTCCATCGAGTCCTTGGCCAGGAAGAAGACATCCAGAGCCAGGAAGAGGCCTGACATCACGCCGCTGGCGACCGTGATGGCCTGTGCTGCCTTGGCCGCTCCGCCTGCCGCGCCGAGCACCTGCACGGTGCTGATGAGGCTCTCGGCGTTGACCAGCAGAGCCTTGCCCGCCCGACCTCCCTCCTTCATCACGTGCTTCACGCTCCGATTCATGGCACGTTTGGAGATGCTGTCCACATACTGCTCAAAGTTCCACTCCTCAAGAGTCTCCATGCCTGCCTGAGGGAGGAGGCCGAAGAGAGAGAGAGAGAGAGAGAGAGAGAGAGAGACAGAGAGAGAAAGAAAGAAAGAGAGAGAGAACATGAAGAAATGTACTGAGAAGGGAACGAATGATACCCACGTGAGGCGGGGAGAGTCTTCCGTTGTTCTGAAAGAGTTTCATTACTTTAAATGAACAAAAAAGAAAAATGTGTCGATATAATATACCATATTACACACATCTCTCGCTTACCTGCAGGAACTGAAGACATTCTTTAATGTCTTTGATCTCCTCTTGATAACTAAGAATAATCTGCTCCACTTTTGCTCTGCCGGTCCTCGAGTGCATCGTGTCCGTAATGTTTGCAGATGCTGATGTCACTCCCCCCGCCGTGGCCACGCCCACCCCCACCGCCGTCACAATTAATGATGTTCCGAACGTGAACGGTGCCAGTGCCAAGCCTGTGATTGTGGTGATGCTTCCCGCTACGCTGGCCACCCCTCCCCCAATGCTGGCCGTCACCGTTTTCTTATGGAAGCTATCCGCCGCGTCAGCCAATGCTAGCAGTTCATGAACTCGCTGATGTAACGACTCTTCCCGCTGGTTAAACAAAAAAACAAACAAACGGGCAGCCATGAAAACACGGTCCGCAGCGGCTTCTATTGCTCTGCGAACAAGACAGAGACAGAAGAAGTTAGACGAGCCACAGCAATGTTATACCATGTTCGCAATGCTACATAGACGAACATGACAAAACTAAAACTAAAATTATAATTCTTTACTGCTCTGCGTCTTCTTCATCAAAGTTCGTAGACTCGTTCCATTCGCTCCATCCTTGAGTAGGAAAAGACAGACGTCATCCACACAGGTGACCAAGGACATGTCCATAAAACACCATACATTCATCAACACCATACATTCATCAACACCATACCATCATCAACGCCATACATTCATCAACATCATACATTCATCAACATCATACATTCATCAACATCATACATTCATCAACGCCATACATTCATCAACGCCATACATTCATCAACATCATACATTCATCAACATCATACATTCATCAACATCATACATTCATCAACATCATACATTCATCAACATCATACATTCATCAACATCATACATTCATCAACATCATACATTCATCAACATCATACATTCATCAACATCATACATTCATCAACATCATACATTCATCAACATCATACATTCATCAACATCATACCTTCCACAGTCTCCCACCAATCCAACAAACAGTCTTCATCCTGTAAAGAGCAAACACAAGAACCTGTATGACTTTAAACACCTGACTTTAATATGACTAATATATTGCTTTATTTATACATCTCTCTCTCTCTCTCTCTCTCTCACACAAACCATATGTGACTTTATAATAGAACTGGATGGTTACGACATCAGCGTTACGTACATCGCTCTGCGATACACTACGATCAACAGGTATCGCCTCTTCTGCCACTGGAGGATTCTCAACAGAGTCCTTCTGTCAAGAAACAATACACACTTCAGCAAGATATTTTGAAAAGGCTTTAAATGATCTCTGACAAATAAGCAGATAGTAACTGATTGTACATCACACCTTGGAGACCAGGAAAGGTCAACAAATGTTTCAGATTTTTAGCTATACTAATTTCTGGAATTATTGGATTCCAAGTCAGCAATGAGTCTCACAACAAAACTTCCAAATCATGTAATATTTAATATTTATCTGAACTGAAAATGAGGGGCTTTTCTTATAAAACAGTTTAAGTTCCAAATCTTTTGCAACATGTCTACAAAATACATATGTAAAATGCAGTTATGAAAAAATAATACCACAGCCAACCGGCAGAGGTCAGTGTCTGCAACTTTAAAAGTTTGAATGTAAAAAAAAAAATCAGAATTTGAATTATGAAACATTAAGAAAATGTAAGGGCAAATGTGTACTTTAGTACTTTTTTTTTTTGAGATGGTCCAAACCTCCCTCCTTCAATAAATCTGAATCTGTGTGGTGTCATGTGATCAGACAATAGCAGGAGCAGAAATGTTTCAAGTTCAATTTCAACAGAACTTTCCACAGTGGATCCATGAAATCACTTTATTTTTGCAGCGAATAAACACTTACTGCCCAGATAAACGGCTTTAAACATCATTTTCATGGTTTGCCTAAGTCTTTTGCATAGTACGTCTATTTATTTGAATGTAAACACAACTCAAATAGCATTTTCAATATCGATTTGGTATAATGTTTGATATATATTCTCACTTTGTTGCAATCTGTTAGAGGTGATGTGAGAACCTCTTGTGTACTATGCCATGAAATACATCAGTCATATAGTTAAAGACAAGGCAACCTTGAAATGGTCCCACTCAAAGCCGAGCACCTTCGGAGACTCAGGGGCAGTGGAGCTGCTGGATGGAAACATGTGTTCCTAGAAAACAGATGCAGCCATATTAACAGCTGCATTTTTAGCAATCACACAAGCATGCATGCATACGTGCAGACTCTCTCTGACACACACACACACACACACACACACCCAACCTCACCCACTCACACAACCACCCCAAAAGACACACACACCACATACAACCACACACAAACTCCGACATTCACCACACACAAACACACCCACATTCACCCCCCCCGCAGACACAAACTCCCACATTCACCCCTCCACACACACTCTCTCTTGAAGTAAACC
This sequence comes from Brachyhypopomus gauderio, assembly GCF_052324685.1. Lineage (NCBI taxonomy): Eukaryota > Metazoa > Chordata > Actinopteri > Gymnotiformes > Hypopomidae > Brachyhypopomus > Brachyhypopomus gauderio. Next base: position 35,326,107 of record NC_135211.1, on the reverse strand, counting down.
CTGGATCACACCCCTTCAATGACAAAAATTATTATTATTTTAATTTAACCCCCACCTAGTTGAGATCCAACAACAAACACACCCCTGCAGACAACATTACAATAACCGATCGTCTAAATAAAATCTAAAATGTTGCTGTTAGCTACCTGATTTTTGGATTTAAGTGTATTAACCTCCTGTGTCACAGCAGGTTTCTGAAGGACATACACACACAAAAAAACATACAAACACACGCTGAGCACTCACATGCAACCTAAAGTAGTCACTATTGGCCAGAGTCTTACAATAGCATTCTGCTAACAATTAAACCCCTGCGTATAGCGAGTTGAAGCACACACACAGCACAACTACAGCCACATCAAAACAGAGTGATCCCACACAAACTTGAATTACCTGCTTGATCTCATCAGTGTTTCTGGTGGAAACATCAGGCCGACTCTGAAAACAGAGCAGAGAAGAAAATGGAGTGGAAAAGAAAGATCAGGTGCTGAAACAGGCAGACCTTTACTGCTGAGTACTGAGAACAGATCGACACGTGAATTGTGCTGATGTCATTCAGTTGTCTGTATGTGTGTGCACGTTATACCTGTGAAGAAGATTTAAATGGGTTTACTTTCTGAATAAATCCCATAACTAGTCCAGGATTCTACAAGAAAAGAGTGAGAAATTAAATGAAATTCAAATTTAAAATCTAAAATATTTTTTATGTATTAGAAATGTATTTCATGTACTTAAATGTATTTATCCATATGGTGTGTGTGGGGTGGGGGCTGCTCAGACATTCACCTGTATATTTTCAGCAGGTTTATCGTCTCCACATGTGCCAGTATGGGGAGACGTATTGTTTGATTCAGCGCTCTGGAGATGAAGACAGTGAATACTATGTGCTATCATACGTTACACTGTGCAGTTAATGACCGGCGCTACATACGAGCATGTACACTCAACATCACACATACACACCTTCTCCATGCAGTGGGCAGAAGGTTCCTCTCTTTCAACCTGAATAAAAACAGGTTCTCAACTTTACAGTCCAGCTCCTTAAGCCCCCCGCACACAGCGAGCAGCAACTAGCTGAGTTTGCTCAGCTAGTTGCTCGCTGTGTGCGGGGGGCTTTAATAACAGACCCATAGACCCATGCTGCATATATATATTTATTTTGTATATTATATATATATATATATATATATATATATATATATATATATATATATACAAAATAACTAGAAAAAAAACATGCACACAAGCAGGTTTTCGGTTAATGTTTACCTGTGAGGACAACTTAAAAGGGTTGATCTTCTGAATAAATCCACTTATCACACCAGGACTCTGAAATAACACATTTTACAAAATAAAAGGCCCACCAAACGTTAATTTGTTTAAGGTCTCCTCATTCCGTTCTTTATGGAAACTGATCTGACCACAAGATGCTTCTACTCAACGTTCAACATTTACGGGAGGAGCCAACGTACAACAAGCTAAAATAATCTCATGACTCAACAGTCACATTGTACGTCACCTTCACGTGAGTAAGGTGGATGACAAGCTCGGGAGCTCACCTGTCTGCTCTCCTCCGTGACGGACGATTTACTCATGGATAAGGAGCTCTGAATGGGGAAGAGTTCTCACAGCTATTGTCCACAGCATACTGCACATTCACTAGGCTAATTTCACCTCAAATAAATTCTCACAAAGAAAACATGAAAACATAGACGTGCCAGCACACACAAACCTTTGATGAGGTGACCGGGTCAGTAGTCAGGTTATTCATTCCCTGTGAGTAAAAGATACAAACACAAGCACATTATTTTACTGTAAGCAGTGTTTTACTAAAAAATAAAAAACAAAAACGCATTTACAACTCATGTCATATGATGGGGTAAAGCACAACACAGCGCTGACCAGCTTCTCCATGATTCAAAGCCTGAATTCAGTTCTTCAAGGGCATGAAAATTACCAGAGAAGAGGAATCAGGCAAGTTAGAGCATGAAAATAATGATAAACCATAGCATGCTATAGCCCTCCAGCACCGGCAACGCCCATTCCTGGCATTTAAAGGGGGGGGGGGCCTCTCAAACATGCGGCACAACACAGAAGAGCAGATTTCCGCAGCCTGCTGACCCCCGTACGCTACCCCAGCCTAGCTGTGGCTCAACAGGGGCGATGATGATGGACACACGCAGATGCTCTTCCTCGGACGCACGCTCTACACCCGTGTTGCGGTGGCTTGGGACGAAGGACAGTCGCTCGGACCAAGCAGCCCCAGGACAAAGAGCACCACCCTGCAGTCTCTCCCTCCTGTCTGTCCTTTCCCGGCTACTGTAAAGAAACACCCCTCTGGAGCCTGAACCTGCTATCTGACCCTGAGCGTGCGGTCGAGCCGCGCCATCCACGTCCATCGCAGAGGACAGTGCCAGGCTAATGCCAATGCTAACTGCTCTCAACAGTCACGCAGCCACACAGATTCAACGGCTGCCTTTGAGTAAGTCATAAGACGAACCCAGACGTCTCCGCCACACCACAACCTCTGGCTCTGAACAGCATGTTGCACAGCTGAGATTAGAACCTGAAGCCATGGAACAGACCTCTGCATAGCTCCATAACAGATAACTCAATATACACTTATGTGGAAATCCAGAAAGTAGCATCACCAATTTTGAGTTTTTGCCACCCAATCAGTGCAGCCTACCAATGCATGTTTAATGTAGCATTGTGTTGTGTGTTCTGACTGTAGAGTTCTTCTCAGTCAGAACACACAACACAATGAAAGACAGTGTCCTCTCTCAGAGATGTGTTTATGAGGATGAGGTCAATCACAACAGCAACTTGTGTAGTAAAATACTATACTAAAAATACTATATTTACATCGCTGAGCTGATGGTTTACTCAAATATATTTCAATTTCAAAAATTTATATTTATACTTCCTGCATGCATATTTACAATAGTATCCAGCACTAATGCCGTATATAAACACTACCTTGTGTTCCGATAGGGGTTACAAGTGTATGCAATTACCTGTGGCTTAACTATTAATGGATTAACGATTTACATTATACTCATTGTCCCTGACTTGTGTAGGTAATATAAAACAGCGGTATAGAAAAAAAATAACAATACTACTGTGTGTAAATGCTCGCGTACACACACACACACACACACACACACACACACACACACACACACACCCTCTCTCTCTCTCTTACCTGTTTGGTTGGCATTGGTGGGAACACAGGTGCCTTTTCGTTTTGAAGCAGGCCAGTCTACAGTTGGCTATCCACCAAACACACACACACACACACACACACACCCTCTCTCTCTCTTACCTGTTCGGTTGGCATTGGTGGGAACACAGGTGCCTTTTCGTTTTGAAGCAGGCCAGTCTACAGTTGGCTATCCACCAAACACACACACACACACACACACACACACACACACACACACACACACACACAATCCCCAAATACTGTTACGAGCACACTCTAATAAAAGTAATTAGTACCAGTTATTCTCTGGAAGAGTACAGCAAATTAGCATACACCTGAAGTGTAATAACTCTTAACAGTGCTAGCACGTTGCTCTGTTGCTTTCAACATTTCTTTGCCCTCCCTCATAAATCATAAAAATAGCTCTTCCACAGACAGTAGTACCCATGACAAATACCTAGTTAACTGCGGAGCACACCAAATAATCTGCATGTCAAGGCGTTAAAAGACGTGTTATATATCTGTGCCCAGATAATAATAATCGCTATTATTTTTAACGCACATTACTTAGTGCTTTAGAAACACAAATGTACACAAAAAACGTAACATCGAGTTTAGGGGTCTAATAACCAAATATTAAAAATGCATGAGGAAAAGCAAGGCCGGTGACTTCTGCTGACATTGGCGACATGCCGGTAAAGGTCTGTGAAGGGCGTTTAATCCCGCCGAGCTGAACTAGTGCGACCAAAAGCTTGGACCAAAACTACATTTCAATAGTTCAGTACGTTTTTAACTTCACGCTTATTGTCTGTTGGAGATAACTGAACACGAAAACAAAAGTTCCGCAAAAGTATGCTTACTTTTACTTGCGTGCTGTCAGATGAGTGTTTTCGTGTAACTCAGAAATAACTCCGCCACTGTGGGTATTTCATGTGTGCTCCCCTGCCGCAAAATAAACTAACCACTTTGATTTGGGCGTCGGCTTCAAAACATGTCAGAAGTTGTTGTCTCTTCTGACACTTAACATCTTCCCACAGCTGTAAATCCTTACGCTACTGCAATCTGCATTTGACCAAAATAACAACAAACAACCCCGAAACCTACCCTGTAAATAGGCCTATGTGAGAAATGCGAAGTCTTGCCGTAACTGAGGAAGTTTGAGCCGAAGCTTCTCAATGTTGGGAAACGCAACGAATCAGCACCAGAGGGCGTGAAACGGGCGTCTGTACGTCACTTCTGCTCCTAATGCCTTCACTACAGGATATAGAACAGTAGCATATCATTTAAGATTATTGACTGGTTGATTGGCACGTCTGGGAGTAACAGTTCAGTATTAATATTCACATACTCAAAAAGGAAAAATGCAGCAAAGAATATACAGAATAGAAACATTAAGCATTTAAAGATATCTTTATTGCCAATATTATTCTTACAAAACCTAAAACAAATACAGTATTGCACACATTTCTGAAATAAAATCGTTAAATTGGACCTGATACACATACAAGGACAGACAGGCTACATATGCAAAAATGAGAGAAAATTCACAAGCAAGCAGATAACCAAAGAATGTAAGGAAGCTTCAAGAGTCTCATTACAATATATTAGATTATGTAGGGGGATTAAAAGAGCATCCATCAGTTCACTGCATTGCTTTGTGCACTCTAGATTTATACGCCTAAGCTGTACTGTACATTGGCCATAAAACTACAAAAACTTAAAAATGATTCCTATTCAAACTTTGTTTAGTATTTTGGGCTCTGTGGTTTGACGCCAACCGTTATTCAATTTACAGCCAAGAAGTAAGAAGACAAAACAATATTAAAAACCGTGATTGACTGTGCAAGGCATTGTCCCCTGTGGAAGTGATTATTTTAAAGGAGTGGCATACCCAAGCAAGAAAGCAGAGGTACAACCCCAGCCATGAGAAAATGTGAGGTGTTCAACAGCCACAAAAGTGAACGTTTAAACATTAATGTGCATGTGATATAGTCCTGCCAATCATCTGGTGTGTGCCTATGTAGAACTCAACTGCACAGTCATCCAAGCGCTCTCAGAAGCTCTCACGGAAACTGTAGCCAGAGTAAACACATTACATTTCCTACTTCTATACTGGTAAATATTCAGATGAGACATCAGGGTTAACCATCATACCTTTCTGGATCGTTTGTAGTGGCTACCCTTGTACAGTCCCCATACACTCCACACTACCTTTGGTGGTTAGGTCGTGCACCTTCTGGACCTGTGCAGACATCTTGGGCACATCCCAATGAAATCCATGTACAAGCCAGCGGCGGTGGATCTAAACGTGCCCGGTCGCATCCAGCAGCTGCTCCCTTATGGAGTTGAGCTCCACCAAGCCGTCGTGCAGCTGTTTGGCCAGCAGCCGCACTCGCGCCGTCAGCTCCTTCTTGCATCCCCTCTTCAGCTCGCGAGAATCCTTCACAAAGTACTTGTCCATGCCCTTGCACTCGTTGTTCAGGGCCACCATCGCACCGTTGACGATCTCCTCGGCCCGCTCCACCGGTTCGGTGACCAGGCTGACGGTCTGCAGGGCTCGCCGCACCTCCCAGTCGCCGGCGTAGTAGTTGTTGCGCCGTAGCAGCGGGTGACAGCGCAGTCGCCGGATTCCCTCGGTGACAAAACGCAGGCAACGCTGCAGTTCCGTCAGGCGGGTCTCGTAATCCTCCACGATGAGCTCGATCTTCTTGCGGTCCTGATGAAGAGAACAAATGGACAGTGAATGTCTACAAAAGGTCATTCCTCACAAGATGTCCCTCCCTCAACCCCCAAAGATCATTTTACTCCAATATCATTTCTGGGATGAACAAGTAAGTACACTAAACATCATTAGTTAAATAAATGGCGGCAATACAGTTACAATATCATGATATCTTAAATGGAGAATTTACATTACTTCACACAATGACTTTCATACCTCAGGAAATGTTTCCACCAAATACTATTCTGTAAAGCCAAATTTAGGAACTTTTTTGCCTTTCCACTTCAATACTCAACTGTACTCCTCAATTAAGTCAGAGCTACATCCTATATATGTTCCTGTTTATGGAATATGCAGTGTTCACCAAATTTCTAAACACAGAAGGGTCATTCCATATCAACTCGACCAATGGTCCCCACCTGACCATCTCAGAATCCCTTCAAACTTTCCCCATTTGTAGGCAGATACGTTTCATGGAAAAAGCCAAAGACCAATCCAAATTTTGGTTGATTTAACATGGAATGACCCAGAAGCAAAACTATTTATTTCTTAAGACATGTTTCAAAAGAGAACACCGACACATGCACAATGAATAAATCCATCAGATTATAATTTAGGTTCACCAAACTCTCATAAATATTGAATCAGCATACACAGATCCCAAAGCTTGTTTCACACATGTAGAAGACACCCAAGATTTTGGGACATCCCAAAGTTTTGAATTCCCATTTCTTTGATGCAGAAAGCAAAGACCTAATCAAGGTTAAATCACTGTTCCTTTAATATACTACTCACTACACATCTGCCTACAAGCTTAGCAGGTTTTCAAAATTTAGAAAACAAAAAGGTCAAAGACTCACACTTGTGTCATTCACGTTGTCTGAAATAGCCGCCGAAGCTGCCGTGATCCCGCCCGCTGTGGCCACTCCCAGCCCGACAGCCGACACGATCAGCGATGTCCCGAAGGTGACGGGCGCTAACGCTAGTCCCGCGATGGCCGCCACGCCGCCCACCGCCGTCGTGGTGCCACCTGCAATGTTGGCGAACTTTGCACGACGGTGGAAGTTGCTAAGGTCGTCAGCTATGGCGTAGAGGAAGATCACGTGCTGGTAGAGAACTTCGGCTTGCTCGGTGAAGCTCTTATAGAACACACGGAGGCCACGGTGGACCTTCCCAGCAATATCGGTGAAGGATCTGGTGAAAAGGAGGGAAATGGTGTGTATATGTCTATAAATGGGAGTGTCTAAGAGTATGATTAATACTACATTACACAGCCATGCAGCCTAAAAAAGTAGGGTAGAAAAAAAAAAATCAATGTAATAAGATAAGCAAAGTGTTTTGAAAGACATCCAAAATAACAAGTACAAGTACACTTGAGAAACCAGCACCTCTCAGCTCAGCCAATGTAGGTGTGGTAAATCCAGAGGGTAATGCTAGCATTTGCTAATCTGCCACAGTGACTGGGGGAACCTGCTGATTACCACCGTTTTGGCCCCTTCCTGTTAAAATTCAGTAAAAATAAAAGTCCCTGAATTTCATCAAAATTCTAAAACACCACCTACTTAGTTTCATCCTCTTTAAGGCTGATCTCCTCATCTGACGGTACCTCATCCCACACTGGAATGGAAAAAGAAAGATTGTGATCATTTTTCTTTTCTGTCGGTAGGCCCATGTGTGATTTGATGTGTGAAAGGTCATCAGAGTGCTTACATTCTACTGTGTTCCACCACTCCATCAGACTGTCAGTGTCCTGCAAGTATGAACCCAGCAAATAACAGTAGTTACATTAAAACTTTAGAAATACAAGATGAGTAATTGCTTGTCATTGGCTGCTTGTGTCTTGTAGTATCAGTATGTAGCTAGTATGTTTTTCAAATGGTGGGATAAAGACTGACTCCTTCCTCTTCTTCATCCACTGCCTCCAAGTGCTGCTCATCCTCTGGTTCTTTTGATCGCCACACATCGATCTGAGAAGACCTCCACTCAGCCTGGAGAGACAGCACACACACACACACAGACAGAGTAAAACTGGGCAGAGCACCACTGCCTGCTGATCTCATCGAGAACCCGGTTAGGAAAGTGTGCCTGTTTATCACAAAAGGTGGAGTGAGAGATCAGTAGTGATCTTGATGAACCGGTTTAAGCATGTCAGTAAGCCCAAAAGCATTTTGGACTTTGCTAACTCGCATGACTCAAGAATGCTTACCAAACCCCAGGTTAAACATACTTTGCCATAATACCATCTGAAAATGACTTTACTAATCACATAGAACACTCTTGAACTAATCTACATGTTTAAATTAGAGTTGTATATGAATACCTTAGCTGCCTCTGAAAGGTAGTAGTCACCAGAGGTAGCACCTATAGGACCAAGGTCTTCAGGAAAGCCATCCTGGTCTTTAGCCTACAGGGTCAAAAATACATATTGAATTAAAAAGTGAAAACTGGCCTTATCAGCACCGAAACAAAACCAAGGTCTGGAGACGCGGGCGCACACACGCACACACTACCTTTGACTCTTTGCTCACTTTTTGCGATTTTTTCTGTGGCTTTGTTTCCTAAACACAAAAAGCAAACGAATTTTCATTAACTAGTCCAGCTGGATGATGGGTTAAGATAGAGAGTCGAGTGATTACCGGAGTGTATTCTTCTGTGGAGATCCAGGAGTCCTCCCACTCTCCGGCCTTCAACAGATCCACACCTTTTGCTGGTGTTAGTTCATCTTCTATCTCCTAGATGTCACAACAGAAAACAAGTACATACGCATTTGGAATCACATCTCTTATTTCCAGTCCCAATAGGACTACCATGAAAAAAGAAATTATTAAAGAAAATAAATCATAAACAAATATATATAACCTTAGAATCACTGCAAGATTGCTGAGGAACTCTTAAGATAGGTGGTTTCTTTATCTGCAAAAAAAATGGGTTATATGGTGGCATATGCATGAAAAGAAGAAAAAAAAAATCACACACACTCACACTCGCATAAATATTAGATTAATGATTAAATCAGAGGAAAACAAAATCAGGTTAAATACCTCACTGTAGGTCATGTCACTGGCTTTATAAAGATCTGCATCTTTCTGTTGGAATTCTGCATCTGCAATGTTCTGAAAACAAATAGTTTAAGAAGAAACATTTAGTGAAAAGGAAGCATTTGAAAAAAATGTCCACACAAAAACATAAATAAATAAAAATAAGATTTTACCTTTGATCCTTTTCGAGGCAAACGGGGAACTCTGATCTTAACGTGTTTCTTCTGCAAAATCAAGAAAATTAGTACACTCAAACATGGACATCACATTGAGAAGTGACCACCGTAAGACTTACCGGTCGAGTGACTTCTAATTCTTGTGTTCCTTCACTGTCTAGAGGAGTGAGGGTGTCATTGTAGAACACCTCATTCTGAGCATTAAAACATACAAAAATGGAATCAGGCTCATGGCATTCAGATTAATACATTTTGATAAGTGTGTGTGTGTGTGTGTGTGTGTGGTGGGACCATAGACCATCTAACCTTTGGCCGCCATGAGGGGGTGTATCCTGACGCACCCTCTTCCTCATTGTAAGACGAACCCTACAAGGAATGGAAAATTACTAAATGCAATAATAAATGTACCATGTTGCATTTTTTATTTAAGTAAACTCCAAACATGAAATTGGAGAGTACAGCAAGTACCAGGATGTCAAAGGAGTGATTATTTTCAGAATCAGTTTTAGCCATCGTGTCCTACAAATACATGAAAAAAAGGGGAAGAAAAATATCATGCCAACATGAAAGGAAAGTCAAGGTACGGAGTGTCTGACTAGACATTTTATAGGTCCCAAAAAGACATGCATGTATCGTCACCCCATATGATAAAGGTATACATTTGGATTTCAATTTTGAAATATATAGGTAATTCACAACAAAAGTATGAACATTGAAAGGGACGTGTTGCTTTTACATTACTAAGATTAACAAGCTAGCTATTGTTCTTGGTTGTCTGCAGTTTCCTGCTACACGTGAGAAGGGCATGCCAAGTAAACCTTGCTGAAGGAAAAGCTACAGGAACTGACCCATCCCAGTTATCCATTAGGAGACTACATTGGGTCTTTGCATTCAGCAATATGGTTATGTGGATATGAGCTGGGGCATGTTGTTAGCTTAAGTGTTGGTAGCAGACACCGTTTAATTCCTTTTGAATATTGAACTAAAGTGTCATTGTGTGTTGTGTAACTAGGCAAGATTAGCAGAATCAGGCAGAAATGTGATTCTCTTCCGTTTTGCTCCCAGAGAGCTATTTGCATGTTATTTGGAAACTGAATCTACAATTGCTATTGAAATTGTGATTGAAAACTTGAACTTAGATTTTTTTACTTTTCATTTTCAATATCAAACTGTATAACCAGGAAATTGAAAAATCAGATTCAAATGTCTTATGGCAGGCCCATATGTAAAATGGCTCGCCATTAAAAAAACAGAACTGGTGATATGGTAAACTAAAATTGCCTTATATACAGTGAGAAACTACAGAAGAGGTTCCTGTTCACACACCCAAAAACTAAAACAAAGCTTGTATTACCTTTGATCCTTTCCAAGACAAACGAGAAACTTTCAGTTTAACTGGTTTTTTCTGTAAAACCACAAAAATCCCTTCTTAATCACGATGGTTACAGAGAAGAAAGCAGCATATTGTCAAGTTAACATCAGAGACTTACTGGTTGACGGGCCTGGGTTTCTTTAGTTTTTCCACTGCTGTGTAAGGTCATGGGGTCGTCAGTACCTTTCTGAGTGAACACCTCATCCAGGTAACCTGCCTGAAGAGTAAAGCGCACCTAAAATCAGGTACACTGGCATTTCAATACAAACTTCCACTCCACTAGCATTCCAACCGCAACACAACAGTAAGGTTGGTGGACGCCCTATGACCTTTGACTCCCATGAGGGGGTGAACCCTGCGACACCCTCTTCCTCATCAAGAAAAGATCCCTGGGAGAAAGGAAAAGAAAGCATTCTAGTAATTTCTTAGAAACCACACTATAAACATACAAATGGACATCCATCTCCAAGCCCCCCCCACACGCACACACACACAAAAGCTTATTTCATTTCTCTCAACATTGGATAAGATAATCCAATATGATGATACCCTATGGATAACACTTTAAGCAATATTAAACTTAACATAGAGTATAATTCTCATAAATGTAAAGACCGAATTAAGTCTAAATTCAAACACCAATATGTGTAATGAAGAAAATACCTTTGGTTGATCTAAAAACTGGAGGTCTTTCATCTTCAGGTCATTCTTCGGGTCATCTTCAAAGGGATCCTACAGACACAGAGTGTGTTACCTGAAACCATCTGATATTTAGGTCATTCATCTAATAATGAAACTGACTAAACAATATTTTCACATCAACAGGGCAAAACGTTCACTTCATAAACTGTATAGAGAAAGAACGCCAGGTTCTGCCTTAATATCAATAGTAGAGAGAGAGAGAGAGAGAGAGAGAGAGAGAGAGAGAGAGAGAGAGAGAGAGAGAGAGAGAGAGAGAGAGAGAGAGAGAGAGAGAGAGAGAGAGAGAGAGAGAGAGAGAGAGAGAGAGAGAGAGAGAGAGGTAACAACATTAATCATTAGCTATAAAGACTGACCGGCTTCAGTTTCCACAACAGAAGAAAGTTGTTCTGTTGATAACATTTCTCACATTTAGCACACAACCTAACCTACCTTTGATGGCTGGTGCTGCACAGAGTGTTTCAATTTCAGTGGCTCCTTCTGTTAAACAAGAATCTTACACTGTATTCACACGAGTTTGTATAAATGAATGTCAAGACTAAAACATACATTTGGTGAGAAAATTAATAGAAATGTACAGGTCTGCAATCTCTCAACTCCTGCAGTTTTTCCTTGGCATTCCATATATCTTCATCGATCTGCACAGATCCTTTACCCTCCAGGAGATCCTCCTATATAGCACACAGAACCACCATTAAAGCAAAGCTTCATATACATTTTTTCCATGACAATGGAAGAAAGAAAAAAACATGAAACTCACTAGTGATCACTAGGGGCTGTGGTCCACATGTGCCCTAGCCCTAGCTTTGTTAGTAATAGCAGAGCAGTGTAACCAAACTACTGAACTGTTTAACGCAACATGCATCTTCTCCAGATTCATGAGCTACATACAGTATTAACAATGCAAACCTTGGTGACATGCTGAGGAGTGGCATGGCCTATTCCATTTTCAAGACCTTCATTACGCAACTTTGTCTGGTTGAATAATAAACAAAATCACACAAAATGCTCATTTCCCAATCTATAAAATAAAAACTTAATTCAAAAACACATTCATGTGTCTTTGTGAGATAGAAATATTACCTTTGACATTCTGTAATGCAAATGAGGAACTGCAATTTTATACTTTTTCTTCTGCTGAGAATGAGAAAACGTGTTATTCCATACGTTCGTATGAAAGTGGAAAGATAATTCATTGGTTTTAGTGAAGGAAACCTTCTCCGATTTGTGGTCCATTGCTGTGCTCTGTTCATCTTGATCCGATGAAAAAACGTCGTCCACGGTGCAGTTATGCGACTATGAGCAAAGTTGCGCAATTATCGTCAAGCAAAATCCATCTACATCCATTCCAAAATCCTATTCAGTTATCGATGCTGTAATTAGTTCTACCTTTGGCTCCCAAGACAGTGGACTTCCATAGGCACCGTTTATACTTTCTGTAGCACTTTCCTATTCCATAAAACAGTCAGATAATCACAGCAAGTGGTAAACATCAAACAGCCAACAACTCCAACATTAAGCAACGATCAATTAAAAAACTTTTTTTTTTTTTTACCAGGAAGAGTGCAAGTACCTTAAGTTCTTTGCTGACTGTATCAGTCTCTGATAGTTTTAGGTCATCTCCAAGTTTATTCTGAAACCCAGAAAGGTTTTCTTGCATCACTACAGAGTTGTGAGTTTTTCCATTTTTAAGATCAATCTGGGTGAATTAAACTTCAGCGAGTCTGATGTATGCCTTTACCTTTGACTCTCTTCTAGACAGGATTGAAGACCTCAATTTCTTCCCTAGTTTCTAAACAGAGGGGGAATGACAGTATTAAGTATGAACCCAGAGACATTACATAAAGATCTTGTATTGCTAAACTGTTTAGACACATACTAGTTTGCCGTTCTTCTTTCCAAGAGAGTTTGTTGGGGATCCTTCAAGTTCTGATGGGGAGATCTAAGGAAAACGAACAGTGTTTTGCTTTCTATAATGAAAATATATTGAAAGAACAAAACAAACTTACTACAGTTCACACTGAGGTTCATCTCAACCTGTTTTTTTTTTCTTTTCAAAGATGTACCATCATGTCAGTGACTTACCCTCAATGAATCTTTCCTCAGCTTAAGTTTTCCAGCCTGGTAAAAATAAAATTTAGTTTGTAGATGAAAATGTTTCAAAGTATATAACTGGTTGCTTTTTAATAGAAAGGACTTTAATATGCACTTGGTGGCCTAAATGTATTGTGCTTTTCTAGTATTAGATAGGAACCCATTTTGGAACCACTGTGGTTTTTTTTTTTTTGAACAGTTAAAGCTTGAGAACACCTCTGTCTATGCTGAGCTGCAGTGTTCACTGTATAGAGGAAGAGGTTACTCAGATTACTATAGAAGTGCATATACTGCTGATGCTACTAAAGTGGATACTAAGTATGTTGCCAGTTACATACTGGTTTCCAGTCTGGAGAAAGTTCAGGGCTGTCTTCTGGCCAGTCCTCAACACATCTTTCCTGTATAATACATACACACACACACACACACACACACACACACACACACACACACAGTTTAAAGCCAGCCTCCAAACTTCTACTCCTCCAAATTTACACACATACACACACACGCACCTGACCGATGAAGAGAACATCTTCATAAACTTGCATATCATTTTTCTCAGGTTGAGCCGTGCCCTTTAAACAAAAACATTTCACAAAAATAAGCCCATATGTAATAATAGAAAACCTGATTAAAAACAGAGAAAGAAATATCAATTAGTGTTTTCAAAATTGTAAAATTACATTGATTTTGCCTCGTGGGACAACAGTGGGAGGTGCAGGTGTGGGGGAGAGAGGATCAAGTGTGGGGGAGAGAGGGGCAGGTGTGGGGGAGAGAGGATCAGGTGTGGGGGAGAGAGGATCAGGTGTGGGGGAGAGAGGCCAAGGCTGCGTGGGTATAGGAGAAGCCTGGGCAGCAGATGTGGGAGAGGGTGCAGGAGGTGTGGACCATGTGTGAGCGTACATAGCCTAAAACAAAGAAATACAACAGTTTTGTCAAACATACTGCAATAAAATATATACAGCCTGGTTTCTCCAAACCAGAAAACCTCGTTTGTGTGTGTGTGTCACCTGATTAGGACTCTTATAAATTTTAATCCTTGGGACTGGTTTCAGCATGCGTCTTTTGAACATCTGTAAAATTGAGAAGTCTTGTATGGAATCCTTGGTTCTTTATCATCATCATCATCATCATACGTGTTTGGCTGTGAATTCTAAATGTTCTTACCAGCCCTCCATCTGCTAGGCTATGTGGACGTGGCATAACTGAAGGAGATTCTTGGAATATTCCACCAGTCCCTGGTGTTAAGTGGGCATTGTATCGACTTTCTTGGGACTTCACAGCAGAGTTATCAGACAGTGGATCAAATGCTTTGATCTCAACTGGCATGGTTGATGGGGTCTGATATAATGTAGTATTTTGGAGTCCTCCATTTTCTACGCTGCTCAAGGGGGTTTGAAAGATATCAGTAGACACAGATGTCGGTGTGCCTGTGAATCCTTCTGGCGTTTGAAATAAGTCAGTGGTTATGATGGGAGGAGGGACAAAAACATCTGACTGCCAACTAGACACTGTGGTAGGTGGTGATGCAGATAGTAAATTATTGTTTTGTTGTTTGGAGAGGAGATATTCCAGGAGATGATCCCTCTCATTGGATGATTTAGTATGTTCAGTTCTCTCATTGGCTGCCATGCTCTCTTTGGCACTGTAAGGTTGGAAAATGTCCGTTTTCTGTTTGCTTGATCCAGTGTGAAGTTGTTCTGAAGGCCAGGAAGTAGGCGTGAATTGGAAAATGTCCTCCATGTGATTGGTAGATGTCATTTGCTGGGATTTTACTTCCTGGCTTACAGCAGAATGTGGAAAGGCAGCCCAACCATTCTCTGCAGGAATAGGAGAAAAATCAGTCTTCAGTGGCGCGTGTATAGTGGTGGATGACACGGAAGCCAGAAACCAGTCGTTATTTTGAATAGTGCTTAAATCATTCTTTCTTGGCAGCTTGTTTTCGTCACTAGTGCTTGTGTTGAAATCCTGAAAGATAAAAAATAATTAGCCAATATGTTCTGCGATTATAAATACATGACCACCACCAGAACCTTATAGCTTACTGTTCTTTGTGTGGAAAATGGGTCCAGAGTTGTTGAGCTGTGAGTGAATCCATTCAGTTTGCTCTGAGGGTCACAGAGAGTCAGTTTAAAATCACACGCCTTAAATCACACCCGTAGGCATTCCATTAAGCATTAAGGAATGAGGTCTAACTAAACAAGTAAAATATGATTACCTCTGGGGTAGAGAAGAAAGGGTTCCTTGGACTGCTTGTAGCTTCAATCTAGCAAACAAATGTATATAGTCTCAAGCTTTTAAATATAAATCAGTGCACAGAAAAACATCTTACTCCAGTATCATGGACACTGCTATTCAAGCCAGTCAGCAAAAAACAAACCCCTCTAAATACAGTTGGAGTGTCCTTACCTCAAGTGATGCCAGAAACGGGTTCACTGGGTTTTGACCACCATTGTGCTAACAGAAAAAAATTAGTAGTATTTAACTGTTTTACTATTCTAGGGCAAAAGCCAATGTATACATATGATATGCCAGTAGTATAATCTTACCTCTGCAGACAGACTAGCAGAAGTTTCTGTGCCCCAGAATAAATCTGAAAAGCTTCCTTCCTAGCAAAACCAGGGAGAAATAAATCACAAAGCAATTATGACCCAAGACACTTCTATAAGAAAGACTAAATCTTCTTCATAGTTCATGTATGAGCAACATTCTTATAAAGCACGGACAGCAGCCTGGTTTCTAGAAAACATGTTACAATGATGTTTTAGACTGTTTACTAGCCAGTGAGGGGTGATGGATTTGGAGGTACATGGAAAGAGACAAAGATTAAGAAAAAAATTGTGCCTACACACAAGTAATCTGCATGTGTTTTAGGAGTGCCTCAGAGCTGTACATCGATATTTTTAAGTTTGCGTCAGCAAGCACAATGTGTTCAAATTTACTGTGGGGCAAGAAAACGCTGAAAACAAGACATTCAATTTATGCTCGAAATTTCACAATCGCCTGTTTTCAATATATAAATTCCAGTGCAGTGAGCATCAAGTAATAAGTACAAATGTGAAACAAGTAAAATCAATAGGCTATTTTCGTCGCCTATAGTCTTAGTATTAGAAGCGACTTCGTTGTTTCAGGACATCTACTCACCTTCCATCGTTCCCCCGAAACCTCATTTTGACCACCACCATCCACCTTATGCGTCTCCTAAAAGAGTTTATTACACTACAAGTTACAGAATGTTTTAAAGCGTTCACGTATTTCAAAGACGCTACGGGCAATACCCTGATTATTCATTTAATGTCACACATGCATAACCTACTTTGTTATTCCGTTTAAAGTGGAGAATATTCGGATTGAATTTTATATTTACTTACCATGTATTCCTTACGTACGCTTCTTGAAAATATCCGACATCAGAGGCAAGTCGTACACGGACCAACTTACCAAACTCGTATACCTTACCTGCCCGAAAATATGCGAACTCGTTTAACTCGTTGATCTTACCTGCACAGTTTAGATAGTGTCAGCATGACCGAGAGAAACGCGCTAATTCCACCGGAAAGACATTACCACACACGTTATAGCAATTAAAGTTTGACTTGTTTGAGATGTAAGGTCATCCTAAACATGCAGCAGGACATTTGTTGTAAAAAGTATTAATGTTACATCAAGATTAATGTTACATCAAGATTAATGTTACATCAAGACCGTCATGCAGACTTAGTTTCTTTAGCATCTTTTGGCGCACTATACACTACGAGCTGTCAGCAGGATTCGCGTGTATGGTTAAAAAAAGGTTAAAAATATATATCATTTTATTATTTATGGTTATGGACTATTAATGGTGTATGGGTAAAACAAATACATTTATAATTTTTATAATTTTTTTTATTATTTGTTTGTCTTGGATATTTGTTTTGCTGAGTCATGTCTTTATCAAGCTGTTTCGTCTACTGTTTCTGCTAGTATTAAAATATAAATGTTAATTAATTTATATATAAATTATTGTCTTTAATTGAAAGTTGTTTACTTCAGGATTAGAGTTTACTTACTTTTAATGATTGAATTACGAGCTTGTGAGTACAACTTGAATCATTCAAATAAATAGATAAAAGAGTGCAATTTTTAAATATCTGTGTAAGATTTCAGTGATGTTAAATATGTTAGAATGTAGGATTAAATACTGAAAATACTGGTTCTGACTGAGACCTGGAACATTCCTGACTCAGTGAGCCAGACAGCCCTGTCCTCTGCATTCCCATACATCCATTTCCATACACAGTGTCTTATCAGGAATGGTGGCACAGGTTTACTTTTGAAAAAAGTGGCATTTCACCAAATGTTTCACCACTTTTCTTCTCTGCTCTTTCAATCTTTTCTTTCAAATTTCATACGATTATGCCACTCCCCACTAAACCTCAATGCACTGTCATCTACCACCTTCCAGCTTCCATAGTATACTTCACCAATGAGCACGACACTCCTCTGAGTCAATTTCCCATCAAAAAGAATCCATTTGTTCTCCTTGGTGACTTCAACCTTCCATCAGACAAGCTATATTGTTCCTGCAACCTTCTGCTGTTGTCGTCTCTTGACCTCAACCTTTCTCCTCCAACTCTCAGCGCAGGCAACATTCTGGACCTGGGTTTCACCCGGACTACCACAGCATGGGAAATTGCAGTCACTCCCCTCCAACTCCCTCCATTGTAATCTGTGCTCCATCACTCTCTCCATCACTCTCTCCTCCTTTATTCTGTTATATTATCTTCCCTTCTTCACCCTGACTGTCTTTCCTTTCTCTCCCTGTATATAGTTGATAGTACATTGCTTCCTATACTCTCTTCATCAAAGAATTTCCTGTGGCCTCTCTCCACCAGACCTGCAAGATCTGCCTCACCTGCACCCGGCTAATGGAAGCATCTCTTTTTCTCAATCAGAAAAAGATTCAAAATCCCAGTCAGTCTGGCTGCAAACCAAAACAAACGACTTAAGCGGCCCTCGTATCAGTGACACTGACCCAGTTATGCTGTCAAGGCCAAAATGTCATCTGTCTTGATTTTTCTGGACCTTTTGGCAATCTTTGACATGATAAACCAAAACTTTCTCCTCTCTATTATCTCCAGCTTTGGTGTGACAGGCTTATCAGGTTATACAGAGAGGAACCATATCCATTCCATATAGACTCTCCAGCGGTGTCCCCCAGGTCTCAGTGCTAGGCCATTTTCTCTTGTCTTTGTATACTGTATACATTCTCTTTTCTTGGCTTTTTTTTTACATTGCTATGTTGATGGAACCCAACTAATCCTTCCTATACCACTTTCTGACACTCAGTGTTCCAGGTGTATCTCACCATGAATGACTGACAGTGGTTGACAGACAACATACCACCAATTGAAGCTCAAACCAGCAAAACTAAGCTACTGCACTTCCCAAGAATTCCCAAGCCTCACCATGACCCCACTGTTTGTTTCAAGAACTCCCTCACTGTCTGAAGTTGTTCACAGCCTGAGCAAAACTTTGGACAACCAATTATCAACTCATATTTCCAACCTTATCTGGTCTTGCTGATTCCCTCTTTGTAACATACAAAGGATTCAGTCCTTTTTCCTCACAGGAAGCTACCCATGTGCTTGTACAGTCTGTTGTTGCTGATTTTCCTGTACAGGCCGTCAGAACTTTCATAAGTGATCCAGAATGCAGCAGCATAACTAGTCTTCAATCTTCCGAAGTTCTTCCAATGTCACTCCACTGCTGAGTTCCCTTTCAGTAATTGTCCACATTGGAGTAAAAATCCTTATGCTTGCTTACAAAGCCATAAATGTACCATCCCCTTCCTATATGATGACAATGGTCAAATGTACCTTGAGTAGCTACTTCAAACCTCTAGTACGGCTCCACTTGAAACATCATGTTTCAAGCCTCATGGCAGACAAGCATTAAGACTACTTTCTTTCTCGGCACCCAGATGGTGGAATAAACTGTCTGGATATCAAGCACATACCAACGACTTATCTGTTTGTGGAATATTTAAATGAGCATTGATCCTGCACCTATAAAAATTCATCCTACAGTCGAATAACTCTCATGTATTGTTTGTTATTGCTTTTATCATTGTCTGAAATGTAGCTTATTTTTCATTTTTAGTTCTAGGAATCAGCATTGATTCCTGTATTTCAGCAGTATTCCAGTTAAATAGTATCTTGAACTCTAACCTACTGTACAGGCTAGGATACATTCTTTGAGTAGATGACAAAGCACTTATGTAAGTCACTCTGGCTAAAAGTGTCTGCTAAATGCCAAATATATACTAGTGGACAATTTAATAATAGCATTCTACCTTGTCTGAAAACAAATCACACCATCTATTCTTCATAGATGTGTATAAATTACATTTACACATATAAATTACATTAACCCGAATGTATAAATGACATTCATCCGAACATAACTAGCAGATTAAAGGAAGGATTAAAACACACACACACACACACACACACACACACACACACACACACACACACACACACACACACACACACACACACACACACACACACAAATCAAATCAAATATATTTGTATAGCACACACACACATACACTTGTTTGCTAAAGACCACCTGGATATTTCACCTCTCTACTGAAGCAGTGTTGCCATTTTAGCAAAGTTTAGAGAAAGAGAAACAGCACAAAATAACACCTGTGATTCTTAATCCCAAATGTGAGAAGGGTGGAGGGAATATAATAACATGCATCGCTGGCTTGACTTTCTGAGCCGTTGTGTTTATGTTGTGTACTGGGGACATTTTACTGCAGAGCTCAGACATGCACACAGTCCTGATCAGGCGGGTTTTACAGTGCTTAACATGTCGGTCCCGGGTCAAGACTGATTTAGTGATTCAGAGTTTGTTTGGATTTAAAGACATGTTGTTAGAGGGCTTAAAATTAAATGGTCTTCAGGTTTAATCCAATGTTCCAGTTCAAGCATTAAAACGCTTCAAAGTTCACTGTATCGTTGTTTATTATTTACCTCAGAGTAATCAGAACATGTTAATTTATTTAAATGAAACTGGAATTTTACTGGCACGAATTCCTAGTGGTTGCATCAGACACAAATGGAATGTTGTTTACATGATTAAAGGTAAAACGTGCTTGACAAGGTTATTTTGCCATAGACCTAAATAAAAGTTAAAATACAAGGGGGACTTTCATTTCAACCATGAAACTGTCTTTTAAATTACAGGATAATTTCTTTTTTTTTTCATTAGCAAGGTTAGTGGGGTCACTTGTACATTATACTTCTTTGCAATAGGATATTGTGCTACTTCTGATTGTCTACTACTGCTCTCATATATAACGGGGCCTTTCTTCAGTGTCAGGTGTGGTCACCAAAATTAGCCTGATTGTTTTTCTTTTGTTCCAATTTACTCGCACCAAGTTCGATGAATACAACCAGAAGAGGAATGATATAATGAAGAAATCTTTAAATTTTTATTTTTTTAAGTACAGTATCTCAGTCAGGTCTGTGATGTGCTAGAACTGTCCATCTTAAATCAGATCAAATCTATTCAGTTCTAAAGTTTTTATAGTTTTATAGTTTTTTTTTTAAAAACAATTGACATTATTTCAAAGCAGCGTTACATGAACCAACTCTAGACCTCCAATGATCAAGCCACAAGCTACAGTGGTAAGGAGGACAAACTGAAGGAAGAAACACTGGGATAAACAGAATCAAAAGGGAAGCCATGTTGTCTTGGGTGACACCAGGTAATGTGTATTTGGTTATGAATTACCTAGTTCGAAACCTCACTCACATAAAAAAGAAACATATAGCAAGAATTATTTCTATCTTTATTTCTGAATATGATCTCTTACAAACAGATTTGCAAATACACTATATAAAAACAGATATTGAAATGATCAAAGTGTGACGGGCAGGATGAGCAAAATAAAATGGAAGCGATCACGCCAAGTCTCAGGGAAAATGTATAGTTTAATAGAAAGTGCGCAAAGCAAAAACCTGTGACTTGATCCAAAGGAAGGATACAATGACCAGCAGTCAACTGGTACAAAGACAAGACAGATATAGACAAACAAACGACCCTCAGGTGAGACGGATCGCGGGCTCCGCCCACCTGAGGGATGAACACAACAACCACAACAACAGGACAACTGCCGCTGTGAACTAATCCATGAAATCCATATTGTGCTTCACAGTCCCACTGGCACTGTTAAAGCATATAAAGTGCTGCTGGTTCCACATGGATTTTATCTTATGCATCACCAGGCGTCCTCCAACACCGCAAACCCATCCTGGCCTCTCTGGTGACTACGGCCACTGGCACTGGTAATGGATGCTCTGTGCTACCAGCTACATCCACATCTACCAAATTCCACAATCCCAGCAAATCTGTGCTGTCCTTACCCATAATCCTCTCTGATACAATCCTCCACAGCTACCCTGAGTCGATGTCCTCTAAAACCTGTTGCAGTCTGTAAAGTCTGTTGCAGACTCAAAGCTTGCCTATTCGTGCAATAAATAACCACGAAACCTGCACTTACTGAAATAATCGTCTTTGTCTTGTAACATCCTGAACTGCACTGCTGTGTTTCCTCATCCCCCCCAAGCAGCAGTGCTTATTGCTGTTTGGTATCACACTCACATTTATTCTGATGTTGTTTCCAGGCGTCAGCGTGGATCCCTGCATATAGCACGATCTTAGTTCAAGGGTAGTTTGGATTCTGCTCATGGGAATAAGAAGGCAAGAGCACCAATGGAGCAAAACGGGGTGCAAATAGGATGACTGTTGAGTTCAGTTCTGTTCAGACACTTCAATAGAGATTTTCTACCAACCCAAAATGAATATTTGATATTCACAGTAATGAATCAAGTAGACAAATAAGATTTCATCCCTTTTATTAATACCTTTTTTCAGTTGTTCATGGTATTACACAGAAGAATTAGCCACACAAGTAGTTTTGATTGTATTGTTATACTTTTAAACATTTCTTTTGTTAATAATATTAATTCCCCCTTTTTGAAATACTATTACTAGAAAAGGTTACACAACTATCACGTAGATATGCGAACACCAAGACAGTAATCTAGCACAACGGAAAAAATTAAGATTAAAAAAGGGCATGACTGAAGAAAAAGAGTAAAAAAAATGTCAGGTGGAGTAACATTTCCATTCACACTTCTCCACCCCCCAAACTCTGGTGAAGCTACTTCCTTGTTATTTTTTTTCCTTTGAGGGGGGTGGGTAGTAAAAGACATCAGACTCCACCCCTTTTCCCTTTTTTGGTTGTGTGGGAGGAGTCGTTCCACGAATTAAATCCTGTATACAACCACTGTAAGCGCACTCAAGTTTTTTCCCCAGTGTTGGTGCTGGCAGATCATATTAGTGACTGGACTGACAAGCATGCTTGTGTGCACATGCATATCAAGTTACTGTTCCACTTGCTCTGAGATTAAAAACCAACATGAACAAGGGAAAAAATAGAATGGGCACTATGGCAATCTTCCCCAACACAGCAATCTGTCTGTAATCAGATTACAATCTGTAATATGTCTGCACACATCACATACTCAAACCTCATAATCTCTATCAAATAATTTCAGCAACGAGTTGTGTAATGAGCTGATGTTTTAGGGCAGTGCTATGCTGAGTATAATGGCTTCTTAAACACATTCATGTCATTTGGGCTTTTTTATTGTTTATGTTTCTTTAAATATTGCAAGTTAAAAACAGTGATGGTCTAATGTTAATACCGGCTAGTGTTTTTGCTATCTTGACAAGAATAAAGCTATAAGTTATTTTGATTGGGTTAGTACATTTGCAGTTGGAGGCCACCAGTAATAAAACTGCATTTGGCTGCAGCCACTGCTTAACAGTGTGGGTTAAATCAGCTTTCAGATTAACATCTTAAGCATCTACAACCTTTTGGCAGTGAAGGGGCTGGTTAATAAACAAATCAGGATTAGAAAGGATTGATTTTTCCCTGCAAGGTCAAAATGGAAGTGATTTGAAGCAATGACTCCTGAAAACGGCCATGGGCATTGATTTAGTGGCTAACTCGTGCATGCACACAGAGAACACACAAACACACATGCCAAATCTCTCTCCATTTCACTCCATATAAGACTTGGAAAAATGTTTTTGCATACTTTGGCAAATATTAGATTAGAAAATTCTGAATTTATGTATTAATGATGAATATCGAGTAGTAGTGGAATTACCGGCAGATGTTTCAGAATCAACATTTATTGTTGTTACTATTGCTACATGTGGCTAATAGCTTAGCACTGGAGGGTCAGAGTTGACATCTGACTGCATTCTCAACACAATGAAGAGAAGAAAAATAATGAATTGCTCATGTTACATGTAACATGGTTAATAACTTCCTAAAAATGCTGTGCTTTCAAGGGCCTGGTTTCTAGATAATAAAATGGTTCAGCCAGTCACTAAACCAGCTAATAGTGACACCTGCTGGCCGACAGTTGAATTGCAGCATCCTTACAACGACAGTAGTTCTGCCTGCCTCAGGGGTATTTCTCGCTCCGACTTTCTTAGAAGCAAAATGTAAAGCTATCTCAATCTTTTTGTTTTTGTACAGTTCAGCACATCCATGATCCATTTGCTCACACGTCATCAAAAAGAACAAAAAAAAAAATCACACTTACCATGACAAGCGCAAAAGGTTTCACGCATGCAGTTTGAACATACCAACATCCCAAACTATACCTAAGCAAATCCAGAGTTATGAAGAGGTACAGTGTTTACCCCAAACTCCCCCTTAAATTGTTTTATCTTCACCAGCCAAATGGAAGACATGGACTGGCTGCCATAAAAGGACACCAGTATTTAGCCAAGACCTGTTGCCTTGGGCCACGTGAATTCAGAATAATACTTTGCCTTCATCTCAGCAGCAAGATTGCAACACTAAAGAATATTAAATTACAAATAATATGAATAATATGAAGAAAATTAAAGCACACACCAAAGAGTGTTAAAAAAGGTGACACACATTACACGTACAAACATAATGTATTTCTACACTGTTGTGTGTTTTCCTCTGTTTTTTTCTATTCTATTATCTGTTTTGCTCTATTTTTCAACATATAATTAAGAGAGTTGCTGTTTTTTTATAACATTATGGTCATTGTTATTATCAATATATTTATAATTAATATTCATATTAGAAGTGTTACTATTGGTCAGCACTACGTTCGGATCTCTCTACAGACCCCGCCCATGCCACAGAGGTTAAAGGGCTCCGACATCTGGGAGACTGAGCAGTTCTCACTTTTCTCATGAACTTCCTTGATCCTTTTGCTTCCCTCCACACATGGGAAAAACAAATCATAGAGGAGAATGAGATTAAGTTTGGTAAGAGGAGTTCCCCTGTTTTACCTTTTCTCTCTCTCTATTCTTCTCTGTAGGTCTCTATCATTCTTTTTTTACATGGTATTCTGACGAATGGATATGACTGATTGTTATGACTCTCATAGTAGTATCTCCCCTTCATCCATCTATCCATCCATCCATCCATCCAACCATCCACTTCTCTCTCTCTCTCTCCCTCTCTTGCTCTCTCTGTGTTCAGCAGGAGACCTCCATGGTGTTGGAGGGGCTGGGCGGGAGGTTGTCCTGCGAGCCCTGCGACAGGGTGCGTGAGCGGGAGCGGGAGCCGTCGATGGAGTACGAGGAGGACAGGGAGGTGGTGCGTGAGCGGGACAGGCGCGTCATGCAGGACGAGGCCACTGAGAAGGAGACGGGAGACACAGGAAGAGAGACGCAGATGAGACACAGATGAGATGGAGATGAGACGTCCCGTCACGGCTTACGCCTTTTAAATGGATGGTGCTTTCCGTAGGGCTGACAGACCCGTCGGCCGGATGAAGTGGAGGTTACTTACTGTATCCCATTCCCTGGATGAAGTATTTGAACGCCTCAGTCAGCTTGCTGGGCTGCGGAGAGATGGGGTTGCATGTAGAAGATCCCAACTTTCGTATTCCAATTGGAGAAGAACTTTAAATTTAATAAATAAATGCAACTTACCTGGGTGAGTTGTGGCATCCCGCCAGCATCAGCCATCTGCACAGAATGACAAAATCATGAGAACATTTTCCCGAGAAAGCAAATAATTATAAAAACTGATCAGTTTATGTCTATAGCCATCTCAAGATGTCATGAAATGAACCCATCCAGTCAAAACATGAATACTCTGAACTCAACAGATAATACATGTCTCTACCCAAGACATACATGTCTCACGCTCCCCCCCAGAATTCCTTTGCTGTCATTTTCTGGTTGCTTCAGTTGGCATTCTTATGGCAGTCTGTAAGTAACTGTACTGAACGTTGTTGAAAGGCCTGGCTGTGTAGCAGGATCTCCAGTGTTGGAGGCAGCAGGCTCCTTACCTTCAAGAATGAAGTTGTAGTAGGGTCCAGTTTGCAGTTACACTCCACCTGGTGGACAGGAAGAGAAAAACACCTGACTTTCTTGATCCAAAGGCAGCAAGCAGAGGGACTGGGACTGGGTCTGGGTCTGAGTGCGTGTGGACTTACCGCTGCTTCCTCATACGGTGCGTGGTCCCCAACCACCAGCATGACAGGGCATCTGGTATAGAGGGAACGGGAGAGAGAGAGAGAGAGAGAGAGAGAGAGAGAGAGAGAGAGAGAGAGAGAGAGAAAGTTTAGACTTGATGTGCTATAGACTGGACACCAAGGATTATAGGAGTAAATGCAATTGGCTGATGTTGAGAAACTAACTTCAGTGTGCTGCTGCGGTCAATGTTCAGATCCCTGCGACTGCAAAACAGAGAAGAACAAAAATTAAAGGCCTGGTCTGAGGTGTGTGTGTGTGTGTGTGTGTGTGTGTGTGTGTGTGTGTGTGTGTGTGTGTGTGTGTGTGTGTGTGTGTGTGAGAGAGGGAGAGAGAAACAAAGTGCACCTGTTACCTGTTGTAGCTTTTCCAGAAGAGGTCCATGTTAACAAGGTTTGGGGCTTTAGAGATTCTCTCTCGATGAGACTGAACAAGGTCTGTGTTTCCTGAGATTTCCTTCTGCTCTCACACACACACACACACACACACACACACACACACACACACACACACACACACACACGGCATAATGAACATCTCAAACCTTTCCGATGAACAGATTGTTGAATTTAACCATAAATACCCGCACGCACACACCTGACTGAAGAGGTGACACATGAGTTGCTCTGGAAGGGAAGATGCCAGTAAGCTGATCTGGAATCAGACAAAGCAAGACGAGTGGGAACCTAGCCTCCATAATCAATCACACATCTATACGATCACCCAGCCTCCATGATCAATCACACAACTACACCCTCACCGAGCCTCCATGATCAATCACACAACTACACCATCACACAGCCTCCATAATCAATCACACAACTACACCCTCACCCACCTCCATGATCAATCACACAACTACACAATCACACAGCCTCCATGATAAATCACACAACTACACCATCACACAGCCTCCATAATCAATCACCCAACTACACCCTCACCCACCTCCATGATCAATCACACAACTACACCATCACACAGCCTCTATGATCAATCACACAACTACACCCTCACCCACCTCCATGATCAATCACACAACTACACCCTCACCCACCTCCATGATCAATCACACAACTACACCATCACACAGCCTCCATGATCAATCACACAACTACACCCTCACCCACCTCCATGATCAATCACACAACTACACCATCACAAAGCCTCCATGATCAATCACACAACTACACCATCACACAGCCTCCATGATCAATCACACAACTACACCATCACACAGCCTCCATGATAAATCACACAACTACACCATCACACAGCCTCCATGATAAATCACACAACTACACCTTCACCCACCTCCATGATCAATCACACAACTCAACATGGGGTAACCACACAGTATGAGATGGTACCTTATGGGCAGCCCACTCCATCCATCCACGGGCATTTGGGTCGATATTGATCAGGACGAGACCTTCAACAGTGTGAGGATTATCCAGCTGAGAGAGAGAAAGAAAGAAAGAGAGAGAGAGAGAGGGAGAGAGAGAGAGAGAGAGAGAGAGAGAGAGAGATGACCGTTTGAATGACCGATCTCTGATCAGAGTGATCGTCCTGGGATAAAGGATGACTTTTGAACAAATGGCTTTGCAGATGGTGCGATTGCAGTCTCCTAGAAACCAACATGCCAACTAAAAGCCTCCTAACATATGCTGTATTCAACAGTAGCTCAACTTATTTAATCAACTCCTACTAACTATACTGCGACAGCTACTAATTACATCTCTGCAAGCACCGTCATGACAGACTGGTGCTGTCGTAGCAGCCGGTCCAACAGCTGGTTATCAGCTGCTACGCCTTATTAGGGGCACACAGGACTCTCATAGCAAACAAAGATCAAAAAAGAGAGAGAGAGAAGGAGGGACGCTGACCGTGAACTTTGCCATGATGTAGGCTCCTGCTCCAACTCCTACTCCAATCACGGAGCGGAAACTGCACCAGAGCAAGAACAGAATTCTAGTTCAAAATACCGCGTTTGCTGTCTAAGGCAGCTAGTGCACGATAAGTCCAAGACAGCATTTGCCGTGCAATCTTCCTCTAAAATGCAAGCTAGCACACAAAATCAGTCAGCTCCACAATAAGCGTTAAACAGTCCTTGAGCCGTGACAGGGGAGATCAACTCACTTGAAGTACTGCACAACTGATTTGATCATATCGGAGAGCTGATCCATGGAGGCGTACTGGTACCTGAGGAGAGAAGGACGTGGGGCATGACACCGCTGTCTGCTGATCTCAGATCTGTGATGCTCGCCCCACTAATGCTGGGGTTAGAGCTGGAATATCTACTACCACTGAAAGGGATTATTTGAGCTGCAGATATTGACATCGAGATAGACCACACACACATATTTACATTTACATTTATGGCATTTAGCAGACGCTCTTATCCAAAGCTGGAGTGGCTAATCGGGAGATTCGGGAGGATTCCCGATGGGCCGGCTCATGTCAATCTCTAGTTTGGGCCGATTGGGAGGGAAAAATTTTTTTGGGCCGGATTTGTGCATGAAACTCCCGGGCTGAAAAAGGGACCCACTCCGGCCCTGCTCTTATCCAGAGCGACTTAGAAAGTGCTTTTGCACACACACACACACACACACACATGCACACATACACACACACACACTCTGGTTACACGCAGGTTACAGAACACACGCACACACACACACACACGCGCCCGCACACGCACACGCACACACACACACACACACTCTGTACCCTGCTGGATAGGGGGCAGCACCCTCTTCCTGTCCTGGTGCATTTATGTGAACCACCGTGAAGTTTTTTACAATCTCCTCCATCTCGTGGAACTTGAAAAAAGTGGAGAAGCAACTCTTACCTTACAGAGAAAAATAGAAATGCAGAGAGAGAGAGAGAGAGAGAGAGAGAGAGAGATGGGTACATTTTAAATACAAAAAGATTGTTCAGCAGTTCATACGTGTGTGTGCATGTGTGTGCGTGTGTGTGCGAGTAACTCACTGTCCATCCCTACATCATGGAAGGTCAGTACTGCTGGTCTACGAGTGTTTCCCGAGCCGTGCAACGTCACGTGCAACAGACCGTGGGGAGTCTCGATCTCATGCTCCTGCAACACAGAGGCACACGGGTGGAGTCCATGCAGATGGAGTCTCCTGGTTGTGGTGACACCATCTTAACGGCCTCTTACCTTCCCCTGGTCCAGAAGAATACGGGCAGCAATCTCCGCCTCCTAAACACAGAGCGTAAACATCAGCTGTAGCACATCTATAGCCATTTAGAACCAAACCACCCAAACCACTTTTCTGCATCATCTGCGATAGAGGTGGTGTTTTCAAATCTCTCCAGCAGGTGGCCCCATAAGGCTTTAGGAGCAGAGAATGGAACTGAAATCTATACATGTAAGTAGAAACCTCTTAATCCTACCAATCTGCTGCAGACAAAATGGGAAGAATAGCACTGGCAGGATTATTTGTTGTGATGTAATAATCTCTAGGATACAAAAGTTGATCTTGGATTTCATCCCCCCCTTAAAAGGCAGGACTGTGACAAACAAAGGACAACAAAAACAAACAACGGACCAACAAACGAACACACAAACAAAGGAAGTCTGCAGTTGAATATGTTGCAGGATATAGAGAAGCTCATGTGATTTACAAGGACTAACAGAATCACATCGGTTTTACGAACGCATAACGAAATTGTCCTTCTTTGGATGAAGGAGGAAATTAAATGCCTTACAAATGTCAAAACCGACAGAATAACAGTTATTGTAATGCAACGGTTCCACGTCGTGTCTTACAGTAATGTTGAAATCTTTTACCGTGCCCCATTAAACTGCACGGCTGAGCAGCGATTGGTTGCTGGCTCAGAGGGCACTGGAGGATGCTTTGGGAGGAGGTTGCTCCACCGTAGCGTGTTGTGGGAGAAGCATCATGTGTAAGCGAGGAGAAATAAGTTTGTGCTTTACTACTGTCATAGTCTGTGTGAATGAAATGTGTTGCCCTGCACAATGTTATGATCAAACCTGCATCACCTTTCATGGCCATTGTGTGTGTGTCTTTGTCTGTTTGTGTGTTTATCTGTGTGAGAGTGTATGTGTGTCTTTGTCTGTGTGTGTGTGTGTGTGTGTGTGTGTGTCTTTTGTGTTTTTGTGTGTGTGCGTCTTTTGTGTCTTTGTGTGTGTGTGTGTGTGTGTGTGTGTGTGTGTGTGTGTGTGTGTGTGTGTGTGTGTGTGTGTGTGTGTGTGTGTGTGTGTGTGTGTGTGTGTGTGTGTGCGTGCGAGACCTTTGCGGTGTCCTGCTGACTCGTAAGTAAAGGCTTGTCTTCCGTCATGGCGATCTCGTGCATTTCTGTCGTCATGATTAATCTTTCCTGTGCTCTAAGGAAATCAAAAGAACAGTTAAATTACAACTTTTCTTTCTCACTTCTCTCCCCCCCCCCCCCCCCCCCCCCACACACAGTCTGTTCAGAGTTCTACAGGTTTTATTAATACGATTTTTAATTAGAAATTTCAGAAAGAAGTAATTAGCTTTAAAGAGAGAGAGAGGAACAAAGAGCATCTGTCATTTTTTACTTAAACAACAATCCTGCATAGTTGACTAACGGAAGGAGTTTTACTGTAGTGACCTTTACAAGCAGACTTACGAGATGGCATTTTAAACATAAGCACATGTCTGGGTGTGTGTGTGTGTGTGTGTGTGTGTGTGTGTGTGCATCCTAAACTGCTCCCCAGTGAGAGTATCTCTAGTACTGCTGCATGCTTTACCATAATAGCTCTGGTGTGACATTAGTGTACTGTGCGTGTGTGCATGTGTATGCGTGCACGTGTGTGTGTGTGTGTGTGTGTGTGTATACGTGTGTGTGCCTGAATGCATGTGCATGCATGTGTGTAATTGCACGTGTGTGTGCTCTTTTCCTTTCTCTTCCCTTTTCATGCCTTCTTTCCTGCTCCTGTACTATGAACTTTTCATTCCTCTATAGATGAAATGAAATGAAATGAAATGAAAGACCTGTATATGTATCAGCATTACGCTGCCATCAGCACAGATCCCCGCGAACCACAGCATTGAAAAGACACATCAGAAGCTCCACACAAACATCACATTTGAACATGTTCCAAAAACTATTAGGATGGGACCAGCTTCCTAATTTGAGCTGTTAAAACATTAGTGAAACAGTAGAATAATGATTTCTCCCAAAATGAGTGAGACAATGTTAAGAAGGGGGTCTGTAATGGGACCCTGTTGCATTCTCACAGTCTCTTTTGTTCCAGGGCTCAGTTTACCATAAACATCTATGAAACAAGGGGCCGCTGGCCATAATTCTGCCTAAACGTCAAGGCTCACAATTAGGCGCACCCAGGTACACTGTAGCCAGTAGGTGGCACTGAATGGACTCACACACACACAAACACACACACACACACACACACACACACACACACACACACACACACACACACACACACACACACACACACACACACGGGTGCACTGGGGCTGCGGGTGCTGCCGAGTTTAGCACGAGGCAGTGTCTGTATCAGGTTGAGCCTGAGGAGTCAGAATTACAGCCCTGCTCACTCTTCCTGCACACACGCCCCAGGAGTGCACACACATCCCAGGAGTGCACACAGCCTGAAGAGGATTAGAATTCATCTAAACCCCTGAGTCATCGAAAACACCATTAAACAATAGTCATAATTACAATCATTCTCCAGCCTTGAACCCGGACTACCCAAACCAGCCTGACCCGACACTTGGTTACAGTTGTAAACAAAACTCTTACACCTGACTCCATTTGGCAAGCGTTTCCCTGTCGAGTTTGGTCCCCCCCCCCCCCCCCCCCCCAAGCAGTTTTCTTCACTCAAGGGAGCTTGTTTCTTGCGTCTATGTATTGCAGAACATACTCAAAAGCGTTATATTGATATAACCAAACTGCAAACATCTTCATCATTGACTTCACCATTATCATCATCATTTGCACCACCAAACGTGCTCTAAACTCCTTTACAAGACCCTTATAAGAAGACAATTTGCTCAATAGGATTCGGTGAATAAGGAGTAGGCGGCACTGTAAAATAGCGTCTCACATTAGCACGAAGCGCAGGCTGATTATGAAACGCCATCTGTTGCCATCTGAATGGCTGCATAGCGCCCAGGAGTTGAGACCATGTCTGACCAGGCTGTGCTATCGATGTAGTGATACAGATGTGTGCCGGTCCAGGGTTAAGAGAAACACAGACGCCGTGGCGCAAAGAACCGGGGGTGAAGTAAAGAACTGTTACTCTTAATCTCCGAAAATACCACAAATCTGTCTGTCTCTCCCCCGCGTAAGTCGGACAAAGTAGCATCGGCTACGAGAGAGGTGGGCCGTCGCTGGAGAAAGAGACAGAACAGGGCTGAGAGAGAGTGGAGGAGAGAGGAGAAAAGGATTCAGGAGCAATAGGAGGAATATGTGGAATAAAAAGTCCAGGAGATTCCAACAGCACACGCACTCACACAGACCAGCACGTACCCTGTTTGAATTCCTCTGAAATGGAATTTTTCAAGAACACGGCGTGTTTTCCCGAGCTGCTAAAGAGGAAAAATACTTTTAAACAATGCACAACTGCAAAAAGCAACATGTTCATGTTTACAAGTAGGCTTAGGCCAACTGTCAGTCACTAAGTATCCATTAGAGCGCTTGGCAAGGTAGGAAGTCAAGAACAGGAGAGGTCAACACAGCACGCAAGGCAAAGTCAGTTCAGGAAGAGAAGGAAAACATCCCATGCACAGCACCGCATAAAAAATCAAAGCACAAAATACATGAGTAAAAAAAAGAATCAGGTGAATACAAAAGTAACGATGTTTGCACCCCACTGTCGTCTCTACAAGGGACACACACGCAATCTTTCACCAACTGAATCCAGCTATGCACGCTAATAAATGTGGGGCCCTGGTCTCGTGTGGTAGGTGCTGACACAGAAGGCACACGCACGCATGCCGGGCCAGGGTGGAGGTGGGCGTGGTTCATGGCCTGCGGGGGTCCCGATGTGGGGTGGGCCTTGGTGGCCTTTGCTGCAACAGGAAGCGGGCAGATGGGATCGCCCCAGCTTCCTGCCACGGTAGACACGCCGGGCGACAGCCGTCCTCGTGGTGGAGACAGACACGTAACGATGCCACCACCCCCTCCCCCCTGAGGGGAAGAGCACACAGACACTCCTGATCCCTGTATCTCCCACGCACACACGCATATGCACACGACACACAAGATAATAAGAAAAACAGACAAAAAACTAAAATCTACATCTACAGTCTAGCTGTCACGTGGTCACCTTCTCTCAGCTCCCCCTGGTAGCCCCCTTCCCATTCGGCACGGTTTTGCTCCAGGCCCTGAAGTAATCCGACACCCCCCAAGGTGCTACGGCTGGGTGGGACACGGGACGGAGGAAAGACAGTCTCATTACGCCACACCCAGGCAGGGAAAGGGTTCGCTGCTCCTCCACACGACGAGATTTCCACGAGGAAATGGTTTTGCCAACATGCGGAAGCGTGCTTTTCAGGAATGTTCACCGAATAGCGCAGGAGGAACACACACTGTTAGAATGCAGGTGTGCTTGAGAAACCATCTGAATAAGCGTGATATTTAGAATAGGGCCTTAACTGTCTGTTTATGGTGCAAAGCTGCTTTGACCGAACTGCTAAACCCTTGTTACAATCGCACTTTTGTTTACGGGCTCTAGAGTGTCATGAAACGTTCACGTCCTGAGCAGTTACTGACATCTTTGTTTTAGCAAACAGCTGTGAAACAGTGTTATGAGTTTCGTAGGTGCCAGTAGTCAGTGGTGTCGGTCTCCTGTACACCGCCGCAGGACAGTCCTGTCTCCCATGATTCATGTGATCTCGTTAAAGCAACAGAATATCACGGGTACGCTGCACCTTCAGAGCGGAAAGTGCCCTGGCTGGTTCATAGACATGACCATTCAGATAACGGCTCAATCATAAATCACTTTAATCATGGTTTCAAACCATGATATGTTTTTTCCCTACATGTAACTACTGGAAAGTTTATTCAGTGATTTTAGAACAACAAAAAGCCACATGATGTGCTAGAAAGTCCTCCAGCGCATAGACGACTCTCAGTGTAGGATTCAGCAGCTACTGATCTCTTTTGCTGTGATCTCTTTGGTTGTGATCTCTTTGGCTGTGATCTCTTTGGCTGTGATCTCTTTGGTTGTGATCTCTTTGGCTGTGATATTTTTGGCTGTGATATTTTTGACTGTGATCTCTTTGGCTGTAATATATTTTGTTGTGATCGATTTGGTTGCGATCTCTGTAAGTAATGTGACCAAACAAAATATAATGTTTTTTTTTTTATGATTCCTGAATATATATACTTGTAAATATACAAGTTACAAAAAATGCTTCAGGTTCAATGAAGTAGCTTAAAGCAACTAACAGATGGAAACTGTGAGTGATTAGCAAATGTGATGTGAGCAGCAAAAGCCAACTTTAACTGACCTGGGGGCTTAACTTCATCAACTCAATAGTTGAGTTAATCAGCCTGATTATCCATTTATTGACTGCAGAAAGTGGTTACGAAAGTCATTTAGTCTAGAACATAAGTTGCATTCAGCTTGGCAGTTATTGCCACAGATCTGAGATCAGGTTTGGAAGTGTTTTTTAGTGGGCATACCCACCAAGCTGAAATATGGGGAACCTCTCTCCCACGAACCTGAACAGATAACAGTGGTATTAAACCAGGAGAGGGGGAGGGGAAAATCAACAACGAACTCAAGCAGTGATTCAGCAAAAGGTGGAGAAAGGTGAGAGAGAGAGTGTTTGAGAGAGGCAGACGGAGAGTGTGTGATATATTAGTGCATATGATCGTGGGAAGGCCAGGATATATTGGATCAAGCTGTGTGTATAGGAAGTGTGTGGTTCTCACACACTGCAAGGATTATTATGGTATTATGAGCTTTTCTTTCAGTCATCCCCTCCACCTCAAGCATATGTGCCATGACAGAGATGACCTTGCACACAGGAAGGAATACTACTCCCATATATTTTGAAGGCCCCTTCTTTTGCTATGCTACAACTCCAGGACCTGGTTCCTGGTATTGATGTCTGGTATTGAGTGTGCACAAGGTGTACAGGGTGTCATTTGCAATATGGGGCATAGGGCAAGCCATATTTAGGGGTAGTTATGAAAGTATTTTTAGGCCTTGTGTTATGGGACACTTGGTTGTGTCATACTATGATGTTTTTGTAGTTTTTTGTAGAACCCTTTAATAGGTCATCTTAGTGCAAAATCTAAAAATGGACTTCCCTATTTACAAAAACAAGTGATGAGGTAATGTGGTTACATATGCTGAGGGTATGTTAGAGAAATAGAGAGAAAGGAAGAGATAGAGAGAGAGGAGACACTTTTAACAGTACAGAGTTATTTAGTGAACTATATTTTTCACAGTTTAGTTATACTGAGGTGTGGAGGGTAGA
The DNA here is from genome assembly GCF_052324685.1 of Brachyhypopomus gauderio. Lineage (NCBI taxonomy): Eukaryota > Metazoa > Chordata > Actinopteri > Gymnotiformes > Hypopomidae > Brachyhypopomus > Brachyhypopomus gauderio. Next base: position 35,290,728 of record NC_135211.1, on the reverse strand, counting down.
GGTAATGTGGTTATATATGCTGAGGGGTATGTCAAAAGAGAAAGAAAGGGTGAGAGTCAGAGAGAGAGAGAGAGAGACTTTTAACAGAGTTACTGCAAAGCAAACGTGTCAGAGAGAGAGAGAGAGAGAGACTTTTAACAGAGTTACTGCAAAGCAAATGTCATGTAGAATGTAACAGAGGACTGTTAGTGTGTGGAGGCTGAGGAGAGGGTAAGTGCAGTCTTGAGAGATATAGCGTATCTGGGTTAGGACGAGAACGCGAGACAGAAAGAGGCTCTGTGATGAAATGCAAGCCAAGCACTCTGTGATGAAGGTCAGAACTCTGATAGCTTAAATCCGCATGCTCGCAGACTTAGGCGAGGAAACGTGTTGAGGCACGTGCGTCCCCGTGTCGGCTAAGAGGCTGACAGCAGACACCTGGGCCAAGGTAGTCAGGTGCGTTTGCACTTGAGTTGAAAAGGTGACACCGTTCCGCCTGACTCCTCGCAAACTCTCGCTCTCTCACTCACACACACACACACACACACACACACACGCAGAAGCGCAAATGTGTGTGTGTGTGTGTTTCTAAAAACACGACTTCTTTGTTCGCCTGCTCGTCCTTTGATATTCTGGGAGAGAGGACAGGGATGGGCAAAGAGAAAGAAAGGTGAGGAGAAGCATAGCGCCGGCCGCCATGGAGACCGAGAGAGGTGCTGCCACGGAGACCGAGAGAGGTGCCGCCATGGAGACCCAGAGAGGTGCTGCCACGGAGACCGAGAGAGGTGCCGCCATGGAGACCGAGAGAGGTGCCGCCATGGAGACCGAGAGAGGTGCCAAAACACTCCTTGCTGTTTTTCATCCTCCACTCCCTCCCTCCCTCTTTCATTCCATCGTTTCCCACAGCGACGGAGGAGTACGCACTAACTTTAAAAGAGTAGTTCAGATGGTGCGGTGCGGTGGTAGGAGCAGCACCCTGTCGCGGCCCTTTTCAGCCCTGTCTCCTGCTCGTCGGTAAATAACGATTCACTCTGGCAATCACTGCTTCGCAATCCGCGTGATTCAATGACGTCCGCGCATACCACCGAGCGGCACAAGGTGTACAACTATTTGAAAAAAAAGGTATATCTCTCTCTCGCATATATTCTTTTACACTACGTGGGGTGTAGCAACAACGCCAAACATCAGGGTTGGCTAGCACAGTGACAACACAATAGAGGTAAATCTGTAGTCTCCTCTGCTGTGTGGCTCAGCTCCCGACACAGTCATGGTAACACACACACACACACACACACACACACACACACACACACACACACACACACACACCCAAACGAGTGGTCATGACCTTGAAGTTGAGACACATCTCAGACTGGAAGCAGACAGTGATAACTGCATATATGCAGATGCCACCACTTCCTACCAAAAAGGGATAATCTCTGAACAGTTCTGCTGATGGTCATTTTCCAACACGACCTCATATCTCTGCAAACACCCCCGTTCCTGACCTCTGGGCCAGGGGGATCACATTGAGGGATCTTCTGGGTTCTCTGGTCATCTGGCCAAGAGGAACTCCCTTGCACGCGGCCAGCAGAAGGCGCGCCGTCGTCTCGGCACACGTAAACAAGCGTGGGGGTGTGGGGGGTGTGGGGGGCGTGAGGGGGTGTCGGTCCAAGGAGTGAGGAAAAAATAGCCCAGCGAGGAGCAGCTGTGAGGACGTGTGGGAACAGAGGGGGTACTGTGTGGCCCAGGCTGCAGTGGTCACGCCTCGAGCCCAGGACTCTGCCCAGCCACATCCGCCACGCTGGACTCTGCTCCGGCCACATTCCCCCGCTCGAGGTGACCGTATTAAACCCACATTCTCTTTACCAGCCTCATTATTCGGAGGTAACCTGACCCCTGCTATGTGTATCCACATCCACATAATCCACGTGCGCATTAACTGCACTGTCAATATCTGTTACACGAAACCCTGTGACATGATCCACGTCCTGGGCCGATCTCTGGCGCACTGCTCTAATTCTACTCAAATACAAAGTCTTATGTGTTCATTAACCAAACCGAAATAATCCTGATTTGTAACGCACACTGTTCCAGATGCATTACAAACTCACCGGTTAGCACTGTGGTATTTTGTGGCTATTGTGCAGTTATTTATCACACAGTGTCAGCGGTGTTACCTCTCATTTCTAACACTGCGTCCTGTTGTGACACTCAGCTCCAATCAAACAAAGACCCCACTGCTAGGTGCCACTGTATTTAGAGCGGTGTGGTGGTCACAAGAAAGCTCCTCCCTCTAAAATATCCGGCCCCGCCCACAAACTCTGGCACACATACTGTACGCCTGCAGCGCCTTGCACAGTTACCAACGAGGTGCCAAGTTGCACCCAGGAGTCAAGAAGTGCACGTCTGCAAAAGATTTCATTTTGAATGTTTGTTTAAAAGCATTTTGACAATAAATAAATGAAGTTTAGTCCAACGGATGTTGAATCATGCATTTCACTATAACATTAGCATATTACTCTGATGTTTGTTTTCTTTAAGCCCATCCCTGCCACACATGTAGAATCGATTCACCAGCTAATCGGAACTCTTGCATAATTAATGTAGCCATACATGAAGAACAGAAAGACAGCAAGCAAACAAATGCTGAATCATTATTTGCAGGTGGTGTCCTCAGTCAGGAAGTGGGTAGTTAAGAGGAATTTCACAAAGATGCTGAGAGTCCCCAAATGCATGTTAAGTTCAGAATAGACTGCAAGGATTGCTTGTGATGATGTGGCTTAATTTAGCACCTCAACAAAATTTAATGGTTGTGCAACAATGCTAGATATTCTAATCACAGACTGTAGATGGTCAGGCTCTCCATCCTGACAGCTGGAGCCAGAGTGAGGCTAAAGATATTGTCTAACATGCATGTCGGTGCAGTGTTGTCCTACAGCGCACGTCTTGTCTGTTTGGCTGAAACTGCCTTCATAATAGGACCTTGTAGTCCTGCACAGGATTTGGGTCTTGAAATGCTGAATGATTCACTATGTTGCAGTTACAGCCAGAAGCGCCACGATCTCCCTGTCTGTGAGAGAAACGATACACACACACAAAAAAACCCCCAAAAAAAACAAAACAAAAAAAGAAAACCACGCCTGAGCACATTTCAACGGAGCTCATATTTGAAAACGCTCTTTGTCAAGGCTTGTTTCACGAGCAAGCCTTTGCAACGTGGGTATGCTGTGAGGCGTTTTGCGTGCAGGCAGCGCGCAGCCCGCCAGTGCGACACACCTCTGTTTGACATTGACACACATTCTCCGCAAGCGCGCACAACCGTGCCAGCAGCTCTAATACCCCCTCCCGCCACAACACAACACACACCATCTCTATAGCGCAGACGCGCTCCACTCCTGCACTCCTACCCGGTTAGGTACAGGGACAGGCTGGCTGTATCACATACACCCCAAAAAGTCCTTTGTTGGTGGGTCTGTTTGCCTCTTAGCGCGAGCAAACGTTCAAATCTTCCCTCGTGCGTCTGTCAAAGCAGCCGCAGAGGCAAACGCAGCCCTCCGTCTACCTTGTTTTTCTGCAAGTACAAGTGCACACAGATTTCACACAGCGTTGTCAACTACAGCTTTTTGTTGTTTCTGAAGGTTTGGCTGAAGACAAAGACCAGTTGACTACCGCAAGTAACACTGGTGTGCAGGACGTTGAAGCCAAGCTCATCCCCAGACTGCACATATAAGTGTCCATATAGAGACAGCACTGTACTCACACCATGACACATACAGCCATCACTCATTCAAACACCTCCACCCTCAGCTCTCGGGATAGTTGTGTTTCTTTGCTGTTTTTAATGTTTATCTCTATCACCGTTCATTTCAGCAAGGCCACGTGAGCCACGGGCTGATATGTAGTTAGCGTTTGTTTATACAGTGTTTGTACATCTGAACCGCACTCTCGTTTCTCGATATTGGAGGTTTAAAGGTCCAAATACAGCACTAATTATGATAAACATTCATGCTCCACATACTTCTGACGAAGGAATATAGTCTAATTCCTATATAGTCTAATTGCATTTCAATTTGATCGATCCGACGTGACACACTGTTGAAGATTTTAAAAAGACACTCAAGTCAGGCTTCTTAATAAAAAGCGATAATGTTGTTATCACTGTGATAAATGTCAGAGAGTAAAACATAATTACACTTACCCTGTAGTAAAATGAAAGTGTTATTTGAGTACACAAGTTGCCTAAATACGTAAATGACACAATAAATCCTTCGCCTTGGTTATTGTTTTTCCAGCCTCGCACTTTCTTTGTTCCCAGTATTTTCTCTTTATCTCACGTCCCTCTGCTTTCTTCGTTTTCGCTTCCCGTTCACCCTCTCAAAATTACCCCGTTGTTTCGTTCTTTCTAGAGCCACAGAAAAAAAATCCTACAGAAAAATATGGAGCCGTCAATCAAATACGGTGGATGAAGTTACTTTTAGCAAAAGTGGGGGGCATTTGGAAAGATATATTAATTCTACATGATGTAAGCATAGAATTTCCAAGACAGATTAAACTGTGAAATTTGAGAATAACACAGTCTTAATATTAAGAGCTGATACGTATACATAAGCTGGTGAACAGCATACCATTGTGACAAAATCACCTGTTCTTACAGACGGCCACCCCTTTCTTTCTCTAATGGTATGCGCCCGTTGTTAAAGTAGCTAGTGGAACAAAACGCGTTCGCATTCCTAGGTTCTGGTTACAGCTGTGAGGCAGATATGATGAGGCATGAGACCTTCTTGGCAAACGCAGCGTGCGTAGCTTGCGGTATAGGGTTTGACTCTTCTGAAAACGTTTTATCATCAAAACTTTTCGGGACGATGGAGTCTCGAGTTCAATAATAATGTGAGCTTTCCATCACAGACTGAGTCCCATTTTAGGATCTTAACCTAGAAATGCTTCTGCCTTAAGCTACGCGCATTTACCAAACAATAAACTGAAGACAAACTAAGAAGCAATCAAAAACAAAAATAAGTGAAGTAAATCGAAGACAAATACGTAGAGAAGAAATGCAACAAATGCACGAAGTCGAAAACTGTCCGGTAGGGGTTTTAACCCATCATTGACTAATAGAAATATCACACCCTAAAAAATAACATTTGGCATGAGGATAATACCGGTGCAAACAGCGGCATGAACTCAACACAGTCATGTACTTTCCACTAACTTTCTTACTGCTACAGCAAGGCAAACATTATGCGTCGTATTATCATTAATTTAGGCAAACGCTGCTTGTGTTCATATTCACTTTTATTTTTATTTCAATTTAAATGAGTACCCATCACTAAGATACATTTTTAAGCTGTGACCACCTTAAGACCACCTTGCCTTCCCTGGGATCTAACCACAAAGAGCAACTGACATTTCATTAACTGTTATAGATTCAGACTCTGCTCAAATCAACATAAGGGGCACCCCACCACCCCTGAGTGTTGGATATTCTTATCACCTTCTGTCAGGACTGATAACGGAAAGAGAACTGGGGAAAAACACTCGTATGTGCTGCTTTGGAATCATTATTAACCCAAATGAAAACTTTCACACCATCACACTGGATTGTTTTTTAAATTTATAATTTATTGATTGATTGATTCTAAGTAAGGAACTAGCAAAAGGGAATTACATAATAGAAATCAGCAGAATATTAAACATAAATTGTTCCTCTGTTAACATTTCCATTTACGCATTTAGCAGACGCTTTTATCCAGAGCGACTTACAAAGTGCTTTGCATCTGATCACAGAATTCATCCTAGATAATGGCACAGATAGGCCAGAATTCAACCTATCCTTGAGTCAGACTACTACTAAACTACAGGAATAAATGTCATTACCTAGTGTTAAGGTCAATGTGCAACAAGAGCTTACTTAAGTGTAACACAGAGCACATGAAATGAACACGCAGAAGTGTTGAGTTTGCTAGGGTTTCACAAATTGTCAGGCAGGAGTAGTTGTGGTGAAAACAGCTAGAGAAAAGTAAACAAAGAGCAAGGTCCAGTTGTCCAAAAGTTATCTGTATGGAGAACCTTCACCATGGGACTGCATGTGCCGTGAGAACAAATACACTCACTGCAGGGGCGCAGATGGCACTGGGGACGGGGGGGACATGTCCCCTCCAGATTTATATTGACCCCATCCGAAATCTAGCATCTACAAGCATAAACGTATATATTGTACAGCTTGGTCCCCCTCACTTCAGAATTTCCATCTGCGCCGATGACTCACTGTACCACCATTACACTGTATAATTTGAATATTGGTCTACAAGTGGAACAGAGGTCATGAAATGGATCTGAAAAACACACAGTCTATGGAACATAGATAGTTTTACATATTCCATGTATGCTGTTACACTGTTACATCACTACACTGTTACACTGCTACACTGTTACCATGCTACACTGCTTACCTGTTACACTGTGTTCTTACACTGTTAAAAACCTAAGAACAATTAAAAAATGAGACAATAGAAGAAGAAACACCAACGTTAGAACATGAGATAGCAACTATTTAAATAACAAAGCCAGCAAGGTGGAATACAATATCCTGTAACTGGAGCCTGTTGTTGTTCGAATGAATAATTTCCTGAGGATGCTCATGGTGGACAATGAGGCAGCATCGTGCCATTTAAACAGAAACAAATATAAAGAGGGTGTGCAGGGTCGGTCCAGTAAGCCTGGTGTTCCATCTGACTGATAGATTGCAATGCTTCAGAAATTGCGCCTGTGTGCTGTTTAGCTCGCTTTGCTAACTATTCCACAGAGGATTGCATTGCTTTTCAATGGTGAAGTTGTTCAGTGCGGACGTAACATTAGAGGGAAATAAATACTAAAGCAGGATTTATGAACAACTGTTAAGAATCACGGTTAAGAACAACTGTTAAGAATCTCATTGTCTTCCATTCCTAATGCTGTTGCTGGTGGGTTTTATTCTAGACACTGTACACATGTAGGAAGAAGTATAAAAAGGTATCAACGCTCTTTGTGTAAGGTCTTGAAGGGCTGGACCTGGTCTACCACCTGCCACCTCCAGGCCGAGGAACCCCAGAAGGGAGGAGGTCTGATGTTTTCTTCCTTCTACAACAAAGCTCCTTTGTCTTGAGAAATTTCCTCACGTCAGGCTGTGGATTATCACAGCAATTCAGGGAAGCTGGAAAGAGAACTCTCGCTCTTAATTTGGCCAAAACAATCAGAAACATACTTACATTTGATTAAACTTAAACAAAAAATACCCTTTGTCATGAAAAGCACTGTGGGTGAACTTGTAGGGTCTTCTCCTGCACCTTGCTTTCTTTTTAAAGTAAACAAAAGGTTAAGATTGCTGCAGAAATATAGGTCTTTACATCTCAACAGCAGACATGTCTGAAATCGTTAAAGAGCTTGGAATGTGGTTTTACCTCAGTACTAGAATGAAAGTTGTTTCCTGCCATGCCTGAGGAACAGAATCTTATAATCCAACAGCCAGCCAGATATTCGTACCAGCATGTTCCCCAGCAGAAGATTCCCTGAGAAATGTCACATTTCAGATTATGAGGTCCTTTTGAGTGTTGGATATGTGACGAGATGGAAATGACCCATTACCGCCCAGTAAAACAGGATGGTTGTCACGTGGGTGGCACCCCTCAGCACTGGCAAGGCCTGGTCTCCGAGGTTTCCCATCACATTCCTAAAACCCTGCCGCCACCCCTTTGCATGTCCTGTCAAGAACGTTTTCCTCCTCTTTGTTTTTGTAGTTGAGCTTGGCTACGCTAACTTGTTACACTAGCAGCTTCCTGACTCTGTGTCTGGATGGTGCATGACTAGCAACCGGCTACAGTTTAAAAGAACAGCAGAGTTCAGGAAGAAACTACACAGGTGAGAAGACCCAGATCTCCCAGTCTTTAGCCTTGAAACACCTGGTCTGGTCTGGACCTCATCGATTTCATGTTTCTGCTTGGAGATGCTGGGGTGTAAGACGGTGGTCAGAATGCGGCTTTGGGTGCACCACCAGAACACAAGCACCGTGTTCTGTTCAGTCTGGTAGGAGATGCAACATACTGCTGATGTAACACACTGAGTAGGAAGCAGCGTGGCGATGTCACACCTGTTAAAATCTCAGAAGAGGAACACGGGCTGCTCGCCAGTCACATTCACAGCTCGGTTGTAGCTGTCGGCAACGCACTCTGCAGACGAGCTGTAGTCTGGTCGGGAACACAATGCAAAAACCCTGTGGCAATCTGTCTGTATTTCAGACTTTATGTCCCCAGATAAGATAAAGGTGAAGGTAAATCCATTTGGCTGATGCCTGTTTATTATATACTGCAATATGTAAATGAGCTGCAAAACCGATCACAAACATTTCTGCTGAACAGTGTTATGAGAGCGGGGAGCATTGTGAACAATCTCAGACATTCTGGAAGAATCCTCTATGGATATTGTCTCTGACACATTACTTAATCAATGTAAATATGTAGCAATACTATTCTATTAGAAATGATTTTGGTGTAAAACTGGTGTAAAACGAGCTTAAATCAAACTGAACAACAATAGGTCCTGAAATCATTTTCTTATTCGTGACATTTGATTTCATGCAAGCAAATAGGATTGCAGTCTGTAGTGAATGTCTGTTACACAAAACAATAAAATGAGCTTGTTAAACTATATTTGAAATAATGTCATCTGCAGACACGTGTAAATACAAAATCTTTATGTAGCTGTTTCACTATTATGAGAAAGTAACTCACTGGACATGTGACTGACTGCTACATGGGCATTTAGAAAAAATGCATCTTGATCCATGGATTTTGGAATGTATTGCATGTTTTTTTTTGTACATACAAGTATTTTTGTTTTGTTATTTTTTTTAGAGCGGGGGGGGGGGGGGGGTCAGACAATTGTGTGTGTGAGAGGACACCTGCAGTGCTCTGAGAGGGGGTGTGGCTTCCTTTGTTTCTGTGAATTCGGACGGGTAGTATCTCACCTGTGAATGGCTGCTGAACAGTAACCATGGAAATAACAGCACGACGGTGGCGAATGGCGCATTGTGTACTATGTCTTCCATCCGCGCAGTTAGCACAGTCTCTCTCATTCTCTCTCACACACACCCGTCCGATCCCAACAACCCGCTTTACGTATTAGTGCTGCTGACGTGAATCATGACGGAATGACACACCGAAAAACTGTTACGCATTACTACACCCTCCTTGAAATGACCACCCTGAAGTCCCAGACCTCTTATCTTTACAGGTTTACAAGATCAAACTCTGGAAAACACACCAAGGTCGAGTGTGTGCCAGGTGCACGTTTGAAGATAGAGAAAAACCCAACTTCACAGCGGACGATCGCGCTACCTCTGGACCTAACATTGAGGAACCACAAAACAGTCTTACATTGAATACCAGAAAGAAATGTGTGTGTGTGTGTGTGTGTGTGTGTGTGTGTGTGAGAGAGAGAGAGAGAGAGAGAGAGAGAGAGAAGAGAGATAAATGAGAGGACATCTATAGGAAGAAGAGAAAAACAGAGGTGAGATCTGGAGATCTGGTTTCTTCTCAGGAAAGCCTTAATCCCTCCTCTCCCTTCCTCCTCTCTTTCTCTCTCTCCCTTCAGCTGGTCTCATTCTCTCACTCCACCTTTTCAGCACCCCTGCCTTGCCCCTTCTCTCCCTCTCTCTGCATTCTGGACAGCACCATCGGGGTCGGGGCCAGGTCGAAATGGTCGATGTAGTGGTCTGTCCTCTTTACCAAACTGCCCTGCACGTTGATGATCAACCTCTTTTTCTCACTCTCATCACTTATGCTCTACCCTGCCATTTGTATGGCAACAGCACAAAACGGCTTCCTGAACAAACAAATGCTCAGAAAGTAAAGGAGCCAGGTATTTTAACACACACACACACACACACACACACACACACACACACACACACACACACACACACACACAAGTACACATACAGCCAAATTCTTAGTGGTCGCTTAGCCCGATAAATCACCTCTAGGGTGTTCACTGCTTGCTTACTTTCTCCCTTTCTTGCTTTCTCACACACTCACTCTAACACACACACACACACACACACACACAGTAGCACACACACACACACACACACCACACACACACACACGCAGTAGCACACACTAGCACACACACACACACACACACACACACACACACACACACACACACACACACACACACACACAGAAGCACACACACACACCACACACACACACACACACCACACACACACACACACACACTAGCACACACACACACACACACACTAGCACACAGATGTTTTACTCTTCTACATTGTCTAAGGCTCATGACCTCTCTTTGGCTCTCTGCTTCACTTTCATCCCTTCACTTGTTTATTCTCTCTCTCTCTCTCTCTCTCTCTCTCTCTCTCTCTCTCTCTCTCAGTCTTCAGCCTGGCTCTGTTTACATCTTTCTTTTTTACCAGGAGATTCCCTTGCAAATACAATTTGATTCTTACGTCAACAACTAAAAATGGAAAACACTGCATTGTCATTCCTTTTAAACTTTGTTTACATTGCATTTCTATTTGTTTACAGTTTCATTTCAGTGTAGATTTTCAGTATGGGTGTAAGAACAGTGTGTGAGAATGTATATGAAGGGGAGACAGTGATTTATGTCTAAAAGCAAATCATCCCTTGTCCTCCCCTCATAAGGAGGACAAGGCAGTGGTCTTTATCTGCCACTAGTCCTCCTCTGTCTTTCAGTCCCTGTCTCTCTTCCCAGCCTCATTCTCTAACTGGGTCTTCAAACCTCCCCCTACATCTGCCTTATCTGTCACTCGAAATCAACCTATGGACCCATTTGTAAACCAGTGCGCGCATAAACACTCACACACACACACACACACACACACACACACACACACACACACACACACACACACACACACACACACTCACACACACACATACACACACATACACATACACATACACACACACACACACACACACACACACACACACGGTTCAATTAATGGATGCTCAGTCTTTGACATAGTGCCACTGAGCCATCTAAACCATCTACTACAGTAATGGAACACATCACGTCTCCCATTTCACCTTCACAGTATGAAGGAATGGCATTATTTGTAAAGCTCAAATATGTATTGACTAATTTAATTGTAAACTGTTTGGGTTTTACCTCTTCTTCATTTGGTAAACTAAGAATTGAGAGAAAGAGAGAGAGAGAGTGCACCAATACAATCACAACAAATCTCACAAATAATTAGGGCTGGCATTCTGGTTCTCCAAAACTTCCCAACCTTTGGAATAATTGTTATAGGTGAACTAGAAAAACTCAGAATAGCAGTCTGCCTGTATATAGGACTACTTCACCAGCTGTTGTTGAAAGGTGTTTTCAAGCCCTTGTGTTCTCCCCATATACTTACAGACAAATGATTGAATTTTTCTTTGTTAAAATTTTTATTACTATTACTATTATCTATTTTTATGTGGACCAAACTAAATATATTTTAACAGCATGGTCCAAAACTCTAATCATATTAGCCAAGTTGTATCAGTGACTCACCTACACAGCTTGTGTCTTTCAAATAGCAAGTGATATCACATTACCTGCAAAAATCCATCGAACAGCTCGAGTCAAATCTTCTTACTGGGCCAGGACAACCTGATTAAAACTGCAAAACAAATATATCCTGCAGACCAGTTACGAAACGGAATGCTATAATTCTGCTATGACCATCTGCCATGTGGAAACCTTGAGGAATCTTGAGAAAGGCAAAACCAAAGATATTTTTATGGATAGCAGGGAAAAAATCCATCACAACAGTGCGAAGGTGAAACCTTAAAGCAATTGGCTAAACTTTAATCAAATGTTTTGGGGGAGTTAGGAGAAAGTTAGCATGCTGATGTAGCCCTACCACTGAGCAAAGACTGCTTTCCTGATTAGCCAGGTACCAGGTTCTTCTGAGGGGCTGCATCATGTCACAGGTGTTTATGGGTCCTGGTCTTCAACATATGTGATGTGTTTGAACAAATCAGAGAGTTGAATCGTCATACTTCGGGTACGGGAGACGCCAGACAACAGTATTGCTGGGAACTCAAGGCAAACCTGTCAGCTCATGTGATTCTTCCTCACACGTTTTCTTAACCCTGTTGAACGCCACTCCTACTTTACAGGCCAGTGTTTGGGAAAATCACCCAGTCTAAAGGGCCAAGAATCGATTGCTGGGTTGGTAGATTGAGTTGAAATTGGGCATAGAGGTTGTTTTCTTGAGCCTGCTTTAACAACTTAAATGAGTAGCCTATTTAATGTGTCGAGAAAAGAAAAATAATGGATCTAAAACGTCTGAAAGATTAGGTTTCATCTGGCTCTCGAGTGGCATCTGAGTGCACGAGGACGTCCAGAGCAGCAGGACATTTCTGAATCCGATAAACGTCTTACAGTGGAGGACTGCTGCGTCCACATCCAAATGCCTATTCACAAAGACTATATGGCATCTGGAAATAATTGTTAGGATATTTTAGAAACTTAATGTAAGAGGTTCTTAAAAGATCAAGAAACATGAAACAAAAACATCTAGAATTTTATGTATTAAATGTATTACTCAGACCAAATGGAAAATAGAAACAACAGTAGAAACACAGATAAACAATAATTACGTTTCTCTGAATATTTCTTTTACAGTAGGCTACTCTATTTACAACTACAAGCGAAAATATAGGGGGGAAAAGTAAATATTTTACAAGTTACACTTCTTTATGTCATTTCTGACTGGTCTGCAACGTATTCACTCAGCCAACAAGATCTCCTTTGAATCAAATCCAGTTTAACTGGATTTAACTAACTACAATAAAAAAAAAAACTGAGGAATGCTGACACTAGCTGGTGAGATCTGGTAGTGCAACAATAAATAATTCTATTAATTCAGCCTCTAATGGCTGTTGAAGGAAGTAGGACATAGGAGACATAAGTGAAAGGAATTAGGATTATTGGGACACGGCTAATGTAAACGTACACTGGTAACAGAGAGAAGCTAGGGAGAGAGGGTGAAAATGGGCACTTGGTTTATCAGCCCTGCGGGGGGGACGTCAGGTTGTGGTCATGTGTTCATGTGGAAGGGCCTCAGAATTTTGAACTCCCCAACAGATTGATTTTTCATTTTGGTAGCAGTTTCAGTGACTCACATGAGAAGCATAGATTTAACTGTGTGAATGAATTCCAATGTGTGGCAAACATACGCATGTCTTTCCAGTAAATGTGTGTGAGTTTGTGGGCGAAAGAGAAGAGTGTTGAAGAGTGTTCTCCATTAGCACTGTTTTCCTTACTGTCCTCTCTTTCCATTCGATCCAGGCTTTCCAGCAGGTAGTCCACTTTGTGTTTGATTTGAGTCAGCTCTTTCTTAATAGTCTGCAGATCATCAGCCCTCACTACACACACACACACACACACACACACACACACACTTATCTGTTTGCTTTTCCACAGCCCCACTGTTCTTATATTCACATGCTTGATGTGTGTGTGTGTGTTTACACTAACTTATGTAGGAGGAGCGCTGGGTCTTGGTACGATGGCTGCCTCCACTCACGCTGACCCGCGGCCTCTTCGAGGGGATCACCGCCCCGGAGAGTGGAGGAGATGGAGGAGGAACCCTGTGGAAACGCAAACACGCCCACACACACACACACACACACACACACACACACACACACACACACGCCCACGCATGTCAGAGGTCATGAATGATCTAACATGTGACTAATTACCAGACATACATACGTGTCATTCCCTACATATAATGTCTCTCAAGCAAAGACCGACAGCAGGCGGAAGGATACAAACCTGTAGGCCTACATATCTCCAGTTGAGCGCTTGATGGTCTTCGATTTGTGAGGTTTTGGTTCCCCTGCCAGATTAATGTCTGACAGACACTGAGAATAATGAGAGATGATTATCTTCTCAACTGCATGGATTAAAATGCATTCAAATTAAAGATTTGAAAAATATTAGGAAATGTTTCCAATTGGCTCATGATGGCACCTGAGCTGCAAAAATAAACGGCATTCTGAGATTTCTGAGACATGCCAAAGTTTTGTTGAGGAGTTGAAATGGGGGGTGTGGGGTCAGGGGGTTTGGGAGACTGACTCCCACATCTACAGTATTAGCTGAACTGCCCAAGGAAGACATTTTCCTTCAAGTTTTGGTTCTGAAGTATTATTCCTTAACTGTGTCCAGCATGGACGTAATTTTGATTTCATAGGTGGGGGGGACACAAATTTGGTTGATGGGGGGTGGCGAATGAAAATTGTCGGAGCGGTCGTTTTCTGCATGGTCCTAGCGCTAGATTCGTCGCTATTTAAATATTAGTTTTTAACCGTTAAAAAAAGGGGGGGGGGCATGGCTTTGTCGCTATAAATATTTGGTTTTACCAAAATTACGTCCGTGGTGCCCAGGGAGGTTCTCTTTACCATTGTTTCCTCTCGTTTGCATGTTAGGGACCCAAACATTTGTAAAGCTGCTTTAGGACAACTTCTGTTATAAAAAGCATTATAAATAAACTTGACTTGAGTTGCCTTTCCCACTTCTATGTATTTCAGGTCCAGTTGTCTGTTTGCCTGATTCTGTTGGAGAAAAAAGAGTCATTATTGATCACTTGTGAGTGGTAGCTCAGCAGTGCATTTTGGTTAATATTAAGACTGAGGTGGATGTAGGTGGAGTAGCCCTGAGTTGTGAGAGGCAGTGAGACATTCAATAAAGTGGAGGTGAAAGACTAGGCAATACAAGGGCACAACTGGTCCCACCCAGCACTGAAACAAAATTATGTTATGATGCATGCATTAACACACATGCATGAATCATCCCAAAATTGATTCACATAAAGGGTCTGCAGTCTATTGAGAGATGCTGAATATCATTACTTCTTCCTAATAATTTTGAAGGAGAGAATGAAAAAGGTCATTGGACACCCCCCCCCCCCCCCCCCCCCCCCAAGTCACAAGACAACAGGGTTCATTGTATAAATGGTAGGGGATGGGCGGGCCTTATCACTTTTGCTGGTAGTTGGAGCATCTACAAGTAACCAACATTTCCTTCACACCACCCCAGATTCAAACCATTAAGCCCTTTATAACCATTAAGCCCTCTCAAAGAGAGAGAGAGAGAGAGAGAGAGAGAGAGAGAGAGAGAGAGAGAGAGAGAGAGAGAGAGAGAGATTGGAGCAAGTTTCAAGTAGTTTCTATCACTGTCAGAACAGTAGGCTATTCATTGGCACTGCCACCGAGCAGATGGAATCTGTAGCACTCATTGACACCCGCCTTCCATATTAACCATGTACCAGTTGTCGAAGCATTTGGGTGGCTGCTCTGTGGCACGTTTGGAAGTCTGGTCCTCATACATTACTTATGTGATTTGTTTGAACAAAGTTGCAATGCCATATGTTGAAATGGTCATGCGTGTCCTGTGGGCCTCAGGTAACAAAACAGCAGGGAGATCAAGACAAATGTGTAGTTGGCTCATGATTCTTCATCACAGTGCACCCGTGTTTTCTGAACCTTCACCAGCTGGTGTTTGGAAAAATAACTCATCAAAGCTAAACAGAAAGGGTAAAAAAAAATCAAATATGAGGTTCTTGGTTTGAGTTCAAACTGGGTGTAGACGCATTTCTTGTTCTTACATACAGAAATCAGGCACACAAACACCTACATTTACATACTTACAGAAATCAGGTACACACACCAACATTTACATAGATCACAACACAAACACTCTGGTGAGACCTTCTCTGGTGACCTGGGCTTTCCCTCATCTTTCCTCCACGAGATAAATAGCACTAAGTGTGTGCTTAAATATTTAATATGACACAAAAATAGAATCTTACCACAGCCTCTGTGGTTTTTGAGTATACAAGTCAAGCAGCATATATAAAGGTTTCTTCTGAATCTTACAGTGGAGGATTGCAGTCTCCTATTACAAATAGTCAGAAAGGCTGTGGAATCTCAAAATAATTGTTGGATCATTTTAAGAACTGAATACGAGAGGTTCTTAAAAAGTCAAGAAACACTGCACAAAAACATCTAGAATTTTATTGAAATTTATTACACAGACCAAAAAAGAAAATTTAAACAAATTAGAAAGAGCAACAAACATGAATTATATTTCTCTGAAGCAAAGTGCTCCTATTACTGCACTGCACTTTCACAACTACAAAAACAAAAAAATTAAAACTATACTGTACAAGCTAAATTCCTTTATGCAATTTCATATGTTTACCGATCTGCAACTCCCTCAACATATAAAATCTTTCAAATCAAATCCAGTTGATCCTTACAACTGAAAAAGTGAGTGATATTGCCACTAGCTGGTGAGGGTGGATATTGCAACAATAAATTATTCGATTTATTCAGCCTTTAATGACTGTTGAAGAAAGTAGAAAATAGAAGAAAGAAGGGAAAGTAAACAGGACTGTAGAAACAAGAATCATCACAAACACTCACACTGGTAAAAGAAGGAGTTTGGGGAGTGGGAGAGAATTGCGTATGAATCCCCTACTGAGGAAGGTCGTGTAATGTTTGCGTGTGTGTGTTTGTGTGGAAGTGCAACAGATAAGGAGATGTGAATTGTCACCAGGATTTCTCTCTTTCTCGTGTCTTAATCATTTTTGTACCAGCTTGTGTAACTCAAATGAGAAGCATGGATTTAACTGTATGCATGCATTCCCATGTGCGGCAAAAACACGTCTTTCCACATAAAGTCTGTGTGTGTGTGTGGCAGGGAAAGCTTGTTTAAGAATGGTCTCCATTAGTACTGTCTCCATCGTCTTCCCCTTCCTCTTGCTCCACTTCATCTTCCTCTTCATCATCATCCCTTCCACGACTCTTGATCTTTGAGGACATGCACGCGCGCACACACACACACACACACACACACACACACACACACACACACACACACACACACACACACACACACACACACACACACACACACACACAACTTTAAGAAATGAGGAAACGTCCAATTGTTTTTTCAAATGTATTTCCCTCGACCCTTTCTCTGTTCAGCATCTCCCTGCCTGGATCCTCCACTCACCTCCTCTTCTTCCAGAAGATCCCCCTCCTCCTCGTAATCATTCATTTCCATGCTCTCTCGCTCCTTCTTCCCGCTGGGGTGCTGCGGGGATGTCTCATCCACTTTAGCGCTCTTTATCTCTGAATAAAACATGTGGAGTAAAGATGAGAGAACGCCCAGGTCACCAGAGAACACCAGAGAACAGAGAACACCAGTGGAGAACAGAATACACCAGAGAAGGGGTCACCAGAGAACACCAGAGTGTTTGAGATAGATATTTTGTGGTGTGATATATGAAAACGTGGTGTGATATATGAAAATGTAGGTGTGTACCTGATATCTGTATGTAAATGTAGTTGTGTGTACCTGATATCTGTATGTAAATGTAGTTGTGTGTGCCTGATTTCTGTATGTATGTAAATGTAGGTGTGTGTACCTGATTTCTGTATATAAATGTAGTTGTGTGTGCCTGATTTCTGTATATAAATGTAGTTGTGTGTGCCTGATTTCTGTATGTATGTAAATGTAGGTGTGTGTACCTGATTTCTTACTGTGTTCTCTTTCCATTCGATCCAGGCTGTCCAGCAGGTAGTCCACTTTGTGTTTGATTTGAGTCAGCTCTTTCTTAATAGTCTGCAGATCATCAGCCCTCACTACACACACACACACACACACACACACACACACACACACACACACACACACACACACACACACACTTATCTGTTTGCTTTTCCACAGCCTCACTGTTCTTATATTCCCACACTTGATATACGTGCGTGTGTGTGTGTGTGTGTGTGTGTGTACACTGACTTGTGCGGGAGGTGCGCTGACTGCTGCTCTTGGTGGAGAAGCCGCTCTTGGTACGTCGGCTGCCTCCACTCACGCTGACCCGCGGCCTCTTCGAGGGGATCACCGCCCGGGAGAGTGGAGGAGGTGGAGGAGGAACCCGTGATGGGTACGAGTACACCCTGTGGAAACACACACACACACACGTTCTTAAGACTTGTGCCAGAGATACATAGCATGCCCATACCAGCACTGATATCTCGCAACGTAAAAGGCGAATTATCTAACGCAAGGCTAATAACAGATCAAAATTTGAGAGACACTGATTATTAATTAATTATGCAACACACAATAAATGATCCATTAACTCAACAGGCATGTTAACAGTCACATTTGACGGTGGATGGACATTTATCTAAAGTGTTTAAGCTTTGGAGAGGAGGCGTGTCTCTGAACGGTAGTTACCAGTGAGAATTTGAGAAACAGTGAATGAAAATGTACTCACCGGTCATAATAATCTCTCTGAAAGTCATAGTCCAGATCAAACGAAGAACTACAGATAAAGAAGCAGCAATGAACTTAATTAACTCTACTTAACTCTTAATTAAGTAATGAGTAATGAGAGGCAGAAGGATACAAACCTGTACATATCTCCAGCTGAGCGCTTGACGGTCTTCGATCTGTGAGGTTTTGGTTCCCCTGCCAGATTAATATCTGACAGACACAGAGAATAATGAGAGACGATTATCTTCTCAACTGCATTCACTTCAAATGGAAACAATTTCAACGATGCTGCCAATATTTAAAAGGACACCAAGTAGAATTTCCTAATCAGGGCATCCCCCATAACCCACCATTAGTAACCATAGCTGGCAAAAGAAATTTTAGAATGAAAGTAAAGTTGACTCTGTATTCTACCTCACTCATTACCACATGATCAGCCATGTGATCAGCAGTGAGCCAATGATATGTGGCATAAAAGCAAATGCAAAAACCTTACTTCATGCCCAGCCCTGGAGATCTGTTTACTTACACATATTCAGCTGCAATGCAAGACCTTCAATTGCCATCGCAGTTAGATGAGCAAAACATCAGGGACAGGCATATATTATGGTGTGCAGGGATTTACTTTTACATCTAAACAACCCAGGGCCCCATCCTTACCCAGAACCTGGCCGACGATCATGCGCCCGTCCTCCCCCGCCACTGCTGTGCGGGCGTTGCGCTCATTGGCGTACTGCACAAAAGCATAGCCCTTGTGCACGGAGCAGCCCACGATCTTGCCGTACTTGCTGAAGATGGCCTCCACGTCGGCCTTGGTCACCAGCATGGTGTTGAGGTTCCCGATGAACACGCGCGAGTTGAGCGAGCGCGGGTCCGTCTTGTTGGTCACGTTACTCGCCATCAGGCTGCAGGCAGTCGGCGAGCGGCTGGGCGGTGGTGGAGAGACAAGGGGGGGATGAAAAGAAAGGAAAGATAGAAAAGAGGATGAATGCTTGAATGAACGTTGAGGTGAATGCGCTATGCTAGCAGACATGCTAACCCCAGAAGGTCCATACTGGTTGAATGAGCTAGAGTAATAATAATAAAATGGGTAAATGGCAAGCAATGAACAATAACCTACCTCATATGAGGACTACATCAAATGAAGGTTCAGATTAATGAAACCTAATAATCGATGGCCTTGAGCAAATGATCTTCTAAGGCAATCACTTGCTTTCATATCGTTTTCATATATTTCATATACTAATTCTACTTGGATGATGGTTGTACAAATGGTAGATATTCCCCCATGTTTGATAGAATAGAGGACATTTGAATTTAATAGGTTTTTTTTTTATTTTCATAGGGAAAAAATCTCACATTCACTTTCTCAGCTTGTGAACTTGCAACTCATTGTAGTTCATTTGTTTTTCTTTTCAAGGGGAACAGTAGCTGTTCTACAATGTTTCATTTTTGACAACTGAAGCTTTATCTTATGGAAGCCCACTCCTGCCACATAACATTTTAAAAAATCCAGCAGATATTTTTTCATCATTACGTAAATTGCTATCTCATTATTTCGAGATTCCAAGTCAATATTTCAAGATACTAACGAGTCACATCTGAATCGGTTCAGTATCTGCATATACAGGTTTATGAGTTCAGTGAGGTATGTGGCACTTTTAGCACGGTATTTGTGATGGGTAGGGCAGAGGAGAACGATAAACATGAGTATAATGTGTTCGCATTACTGTCTTACAGTTCAGACTTATTTTAGCTCAACATTGTGTCATTTTGTAAACTGGAGGAGCTACATCACCTTGTACGTGAAGCTCATTACACTTGTGTCTAAAGGAACAGCTCATGTAACTTAAAAGACATATGCTTTATATGGTATAACCTACACATCAGTCACCAAAATAAAATGAGATGTTACCCAGACATTGCAATTCTGAGATCATTATTGGGAGTATAATTTCGGTACAGTGATTATAACTTAGTTCACTGAGTACTCTAATTTTTCAGATTCAGATGTGACTCGTTGGTCCCTCAAAATACTGACTCAGTATCTCAAAATATTGATAAAGCAATTTAAGTATTGACGAGAAAAAATATGTTCTGGATTAGTTTTTTATTTATTTATTTTAGGTGGCAGGAATGGACGTCCATTATATCTCAACGACGTGTCAGCTAAGTACATCGAAAATTGCATAAAAAGTCATATTAAATTTTTGTCTTGTATTTAGTGAACCATGTATGAATTGTTAAAATCAAGGTCTTATTTTGAGTTCAGGTGATGTACATGTACATTTAGATCATTCTTAAATGTATTACATATGTAAATAACAATATCAAAGTTACCTCTCCAAAACAATGTGTACGTGTAATTTCCCCAGAACATAAACAGCGTACAAGTACATGTACTCACAACCTTCTCCTGCCATTTGGCTTCTAGGGACAGAACAGGGTGTGCAGAACAGTTCTGGATTCAATGGATTGTGGAGGGATTATAAACTAGCACACGAATGAAATGAGAAACAGAACACTATATGAGGCCCAAACCTGTACACCCTGAAGGGACACGTTTTTCCTAACCATTTAGGAATTGAATCAGGAATTTTTGAGCAAGGGCTACAAAATTCCTGCAGGACTGTGGGCATCCAGCAGGAGGATCTGAACAGTCTACGTAGCAGACGGTATTTTTTCTGTTGAGTCATTGTGTACTGAATCGAAGATCAAAGGGAAATTAATTTTAGCCCAAAGCTGATAATGCAACACATATTTTGACATTGAAATCTGAAGTTAAATTACCCTTCCATACCTTATTCTAACACTTTTTAAATTCAAAAGTCTAGTCAATCAGTCAATTATTTAAAAGTGCACCTATATAGATCACATAGATTTTATAGATTTTTTTAATGGCAGCCAGCACAGACATAAAGATGGTTCCTCTGAAGTAAACAATATCAATGGATGAGGCAACAAGGCCATCATCCTGAGGTCATGGGGCAGTTCTGCTACTGTGAGACATTTGACAGCCTTTGGAGTAATCTGCCCCAAGGGTTACTCTCGTTCGTTTGTGATTTTATGGATCTTGCTTTGAGGATGCTAACAGCACTTTGTGAGTTTTTCTTTCTTTGTCTTTTGGTATGTGAGTTTTAGCTTCATTAGTTGTGTGATATCTTTTGTATGTCACTAAATATTAAAGAATGCATGAATATTTAATGCAGCGGTGTTCCAATTTAGAATTATTTGGTACGCTAGTCAAGTTTAAAATCGAACTTCTTTACATTAATTTACGTTTGATGTCTTTTTTTATTATTTATTTCATCAGTGACTTTTTGAAATTTAAACACAGGCATTATTATTGCTTAATGTCAATATTAATGTACATAAATTGCTGGTACACCTACAGATCAGCTGCAGTGCAAACCTGGTTTCTATATTACTGTGCACCACTAGAACACACCATGTACAGCTTCACACGATAACTGGACACACAGGATGGTTTGGGAAGCTGAATACAATAAACCTTATTATGGCATGTTTCATATGATAATTCATATTAAAACTAATTTATTCATTTTGAACAGTGTCAATTGGGTATTGTAAATGGCTGTTCTAGATGGACCATGTGGGATGGTCCAGTTAGCTCAGTTATACAGAGTGTGTTGAGGTATTTGCAAATTGCAGATTAGTACATGTCTGGGGGGATTTGAATAGTCAGAACTCACTCCATTCTGTGTGTTATTCAGGTCGAGTCGTCTGTCTGCCTGATTCTGTTGGAGAAAAGAGGGTCATTATTGGTCACTGTTGAGCGGCTGCACCACAGTGCATTTTGGGTAATATTAAGACTGAGGGGTATGTTGGTGATGTAACCTTGGGTCTTGAGAGGCAGTGAGACATTAACAGCAACCCCCCTCCCCCACCAAGGTCAAAGACAAGGGCCAAAGGACAAAGGAAGAACTGGTTCCACCCAGTGGTAAAACAAAGTAATGACCAACATGTTATGATGCATGCATCAAAACACATAGACCCAAAAGTGATTTAATGAAAAAGGGTCTGCAGTCTATTGAAAGACCCTGAATATCATCACTGCATCCTAATCATTTTGAGAGAAACAATTTTTTTCTTTAAAACCACCCAATACCGAGAACCTTCCCTTCACCCTTGTTAAGGGAACTGGGGTTCATTCTAAATGGTATCTGGATTAGAGAGAATCATCACTCTGAAAGAGCTGCTGGTAGAGTTGGAGCATCTACAAGTCAACATTCTCCCCTTCACTACACTACAGCCCCCCCAGATCAAAACAATAAGCCCTTTATTCACTCAGAGTGAGACCTACTGGTGCAAAAGCTTCAAACAGTTAACGTCATTGTCAGAACAGCAGGCTGTTCGTCGTCACTGCTTCTAGGCTGGTGAAATCTGTTGCATTTATTCCTCTGATAGCCAGTGCTGGCTCAAGATACCACTGTCTGGTCACACCTGCTTATAGGTAAATATGGGGTTGAAACTGCCTGTTGAGGAACATTGCTGCTTTAGGCCGTTCAGGGACAGTCCACAATAAACAGCATTTTGTGTGTGTTATGCATAAATCACTAGACAAACCAATTAAAAAATAGCAGGTATTATTAAAACATAAAGCGAAAATACAGATCTTACGGAGTAAGTGAGAACTCACACTATGGTGTGAACTAAATCTATAAGCCTCATAATTAGACAGTAACAAAATTAATTGGAACAAGCACTTCATCTATTTTTTAACAGTGCTTTAAAAACTGCGCTGAGCTGTGCATTTTCATTTTTTTGTGGAACTGAAATGTAGAAGGAAACTAGAAATAAGAATTCAACTGTTCACTTTCAGGATCAGATTCAGTGATGTGGAAGCAAAACAATATAATCAGTTTTGTGATTTTTTTTTTAACTTCTTGAAATCAGAAAAACATCACAGGGCAGTCATGGCCTGGTGGTTAGGGAACTGGTCTTGTGACCGGAGGGTCGTAGGTTCAATTCCCAGACCTGAGGCCATGACTGAGGTGCCCTTGAGCAAGGCACCTAACCCCAACTGCTCCCCGGGCGCCGGGCTAGGGCTGCCCACCGCTCTGGGCACGTGTGCACCACAACCCCCTAGTAATCACTAGTGTGTGTTTGTGTGTGTTCTAATTGCACAGATGGGTAAAGGCGGAGGACAAATTTCGATTGGGGTGTAAATTCACAATTGACAAATATAGCACATTTCATTTTCATCATGCAAAGGCAAGAACATGACAACAGCACATAAGCAATTTTAGGAAGATCATACATGTTTAAACAGAAAAGGGTAAAATAAAAATAAAAACCTTCCAAAACCTTCAGCTCTAAAGCCAGGGGACAGTGTATCACCACACCTCCATTCAACTAGCTCATTTCCTGAAGTTGAACTAGCCTATTACTACTACAGCTTACAACCAAAGTTTCAGCCTGCGGTTGCTCCAACCAGCCACCTTCAGAACTGCAACGGATAGAACAAAAACGAGACGCTGGGTACTGGGTGTCTGAACATACGGACGGTGACAATTACATTACACATTATTTCAAGAGAAAATGTACAGCTGCCCCGGTCATCGCTTATGTGTGAGTGGGCATTGGTGATGAGGGTGTGGTGCTGTATGCCTTAACACTTTGTCCCAGTCTATGGTACCAGCAACAATGAATGCCTAATAGTTACAATTAATCAAGTCAAAACATGGCAAGCCACGCTCGTTGGTGAAGGACTCAAAATGACAGATCAGTATGGTACACCGGTTTGTCCTTCAACACTATACCCCAGAATGGGTTTATTTCACAATCGGTAACCTGCTGCACACACCAAGTCAAAAATACAGTTTCATAACTGGTGATGTGAGAAATACTATGACTTGCTGACAGGATGGATATTTTAAACTCAGTTCTGCACTTGGTGGGCCCCAGCACTTGCAAACTGACTAATGCCTCTGGCTATGATGTACTTCATGGCATTACATCATCTGTTATTTCCTCCTCTCATGCTGAGATTATAGAAATCTTGTCTCAGTATTTTCTGGATTTACAGACCAATTGGTTACATACCTAAAATTGTATTTATTCACTGTATTCTGAATATGCAGGGTCAGAATATAACCCATCAGTGCAGTCTATGGAGTTACACATGGCCAATAAAGGAAAAAAAAAGAAAAGACATGGCTAATAACAAACGAGCCTCTGTTCTATCCATGACAGTGTTATAGTTCATGAGAAATGAGAAATTGTCCTGGATCAAGCAGTCGTCATTTATTGTGTTTATCAACGCAACCATTTGACCTTAACGTGCTTTAATTTTAATGACAATAATCTGCAGTACAATTGTTCCGCAGCAATGACCCAAGTCCGCACAACATTAACAAGGTTACACAACCGCTTTTAGCTGGTCCATACAAATACAACGTATTTCTCCTGATATGACAGGTGACTCTGCAGTCCATAAAAACGCCGACATTCATCACTTTAAAACATTGCCTGAAAAAATGACTTAATTGCATAGAATCCAAAAGGAAAGCCAGTGTTCAAAGTGTACTAATGACACTCTCCAAAAATAAACAATGCATCGAAAACAATCGCAATACATCGGACAGGCTTGGTCCAAACGCCTACTCTGATAACAAAAGCAGACTATGTAGTCTATGTTGGAAAAATAGTCATAAAGTTAAAAATCAATTTAAAAGGCTTTATGACTCCTAATTCCAGACACGATGGGGAAAAAACGACCATCTTGGAAACACAACCAAGCTCTTCCATTCATAGGCTATATATCCTCCACATCAACTTCAAAAATACGCTCCGCAACGAACAAACTGCTCTACCGGAAGTAGTCCTGCAAAAAGTTAAAAATTACTCTGACATTAAAAAACAAAACAAAACAAAAATGTTGTCGCCATCTCAAAGCAATTCTTTTCACTCGCAGGCTGCTCTACCTCGGCATCACAAAATGTACGCCACCAACCCACCACAGACCGAGTCACACTCGCCAGAAAAATGCATTAAAAATAAAAACAAAAAATGCTCCAAAGATAGTTCAAAGTCAGAAAAAAATAAAAATCACAAAAAATCTCTCGAACCAAAATACTCACCAGGAGCTTAAGACTAAAAATGATTAAAATTCGACGCAGTACAGTTTGATGCCAATGTCCGTCTGCTCGTTCAGGGGATATCGTTAAGTGCACGAAATGGCGTCGTGCGCATGCGCAGAGGTTGGGCACTTACAACGCGCCGAGCTGCATAACTACACTCGCGGGTGGCGCCACTACCGGTCAAAATATCAGCGACAAGTTCAACGGGGAAAAGTCAGACCGAAACATACGGAGTTTAAACATATCATTTTACCTTTTCTCAGTTAATTGCGCTTTTGGAAAATTTGCTGTACAGTGGAATCAATTATGCTGTATAAAAGCACTTAATTGTGTTATTCTCCCACAGGTCTGGAACTGCCCACTGATGCTGTGAGCAGTCAGTTACGCCTGGACTCAGTTAGGTTTTGAGAGATAAACCTGTAGCAGACACAGGATGTTCTGTTGTAGACGATAAGGTCGTTACTTGCAAAACATGAACTAAGGGCTTTACTTGTAACATGTACACAATATGACGAACTCAGAAGATTGGCAAAACAAAATGTAGAATGTGCAAAATGGTTCCATATTTAGTATTAGAAGAAGATTGTACACAGCATCGAGTGGCTCATGTTCTGGGTGGAGTGACAAAGATATAAGTAACTGTTCAGAGGGGGGGGCAGAGGGGGGCATTGCCCCCCCAAATTGTGTCTTTGCCCCCCCAAGCACAATGCAAGCAACGGCTTTTTTTATTATCTCTGAACCAATCACAAAAATGCATTTTGCTTTACAGCGTGAAGATATTTCCTTGCTTATTCCTGATTGGCTCTTTGAGTCATATAAAAATCGGCAGACCGCCCCAAAACGGTTCAGTTCGGCAGTATATGTTCTGTTAGTGTGAGTGAAAGACAGGTATACTGGTAAACACTCTTCTGAGTTTAAACTGACTTCCACATGGTAATATTTGCTTAACTGTGGTTTTTCGTTGCTTTAATGTTACTCACCTCTTACATAGGTGTTGCTTAAATTATTTTATTAGCCGTTAGCGGTTAGGCTAACTTGGTTCTCCTAAACCTGCGCGAACGGCGGAAGCGTTTAAATACTTGCCGCGCAGTGTTGTCCGAAACGATATGTGGTAATAAAAAACAGGGGAATGAACATTTACCTGACGAATTTTAATGTTGCTTTTTCAGATTTGAAAAGTGCTGGAATTTAGGCTAAAGTACTTGAAAATGTTGAAATTGTAACTACTTCGTTTCACGACAAATATCTGTCTGAATGAACAGTTCTCTTGTCTTAGGTTAACAAATACGAGCCTCTTGTAATTCCAGGACGAAACATGAGAGAACGTGAAGACGTTAAGATTGGGCGTTTTGAAAGTGTGTTTAAAAAAGAGAATTATTTTGAGTATATGTATAAATATTTAACTTAATTAAGTTTAACGTGCTGAGAAATATTGAACTGGACCTTTAAAGTGAGGTACAAGTGCTTAAATTCCACCTTGTATAGGTGTATGAACCCGGCAAACATGACATTGTTCATTGCGCTGAGGCGCGGCGCGCGCGAAGTTACAAAATTCGAGAGGTGCACGACAGCGCGCGAGGCTGCTCTTTCCCCCGTGCAAGCCGTCGCGGCTCACGGTTTAAACCACATATGTCAAAGTCAAAGCCCGCGAGCCAGATCCGGCCCGCGAATTGATTATCTATGGCCCCCTGGATGATATTGAATTACTATTAGAACCGGCCCGCAGGCCACAGCCGCCCGATGGTGTTTTGTACGCACAAACACTACATTCCCCACAATGCAACGGTAGCCCGCGAAGTCACTGCAGCGCGAAGCGTCGCGAGGGTCCGCGCGGCGAAAATGACGTAATCGCAGTGGCTCCGCCAGCGCAATGAACAAAGTCATGTCTGCAGGGTTCATACACCTTTATAAGGTGGAATTCAAGCACTTGTACGTCACTTTAGAGGTCCATTTCAATATTTTCCAGCACGTTAAACTTAAATATGTTAAATATTTATACATATACTCGAAATAATTCGCTTTTTATTCACATTATTTAATGGTTGTTTATTTTCCCCAATCTTAACGTCTTCACGTTCTCTCATGTTTCGTCCTGGAATTACAAGAGGCTCGTATTTGTTAACGTGATACAGGAGAACTGTTCAGTCAGACAGATATTTGTTGTGAAACGAAGTAGTTACAATTTAAAACATTTTCAAGTACTTTAGCCTAAATTGCAGCACTTTTCAAACCTGCAACACAAAGCAACATTAAAATTCGGAGTCGCGCACTATGGTCACTCGCGAAAGTATAAACCTAAATCAGCAGTCAGAGCAGACATCAACGTTCAGCTATCCCCCTTCTCAAAAATGACTAAACGTAAGGTGGACACTGAGAACGGGTTTCAAGCCAGGTGGGAGGCAGAGTACATGTTCACGGAGGTAAAAGGTAAACCTGTGTGTCTTCTGTGTGTCTTCATGTGATTTTTCTTTGAAGGAAGTTTGCTTTTATCTGTTTGCCTGTTGAAAAATGTTTTCACTTGAAATTACTGACAGATCCATAAGAAAATAGTGCTTTATTCATTTAAACATTAAATAATATACACTGTGTTAGGTCTTGGTTCAATAGGCTATGTGCAATCATTTCAATATGTTTTAATAAACATTGAACCAGTCCGGCCCTCGGCTTGTAGCAAATTTGTTTTTTTGGCCCTCTGTGTTTTTGACTTTGACATCCCTGATTTAAACGATTCCTCGCCATCACAGCCAGTATTGTTATACTGTGCATAAATACCGCATTGTACCAGTACGTTTCATAACATCAATAAAAACTTCAATACTTTACCAGATTTTTTACCATTAAAGTGCAGTAGATAGATTTCTTATTTTATATACTTTCATATTTTTTTCTTTTTCAAAATAGAAATGTGACGAATACTCCCTTTTATAACAGAATTTGTATTCTTTTGTTTTCTTTATATTTTAATTTCCCAGTAATATAAATATTCTCACTCATTCCTATTTCCATGTTTGAATATTCTCAGTCTGTGTATAGGTACATTTGTCAGCCTTTCAAGAAATAGAGTTGTTCTATTAGTAATGAAATGAAATACAATTAGATAATCTTTGTTCTCCATTTACATAATCAACATGTATTTTTTAATCATTGTGTTTTAAGTTCGAAAATGTGCATTTTTATTTCTTTACCTAATACATCACTTTAAGCCAGTATCAATAGTCATCATTCATGCACAAATCAAGCCTTGAATATATTTCTGGCTTCATAAACATGACTATCAACATGCCCCCTCATTATGTTTTACTGCCCCCCCAAGCAAAGCAGTCCAGAACCGGGGCTGGTTCAGACTTAGTTTTCAGATCTTACTACCTGCTAGGGGAGCACACTGCGCTGTGCAGTAAGATCTCATATATTTGGTTAGGTAGGAGCTTTGGAGATTTTATGAATGAGTCCGATTGATTTCCTCTCCACATCAACAAACAAGTTTGTAGCACTTCAACAGTTTATACCAAACGACTATCTTTGTTTTGCAGAACGTTGGGAAACTGCTAATAAAATAGAGACTTTAATAGTAAACTTTAATAAACAAATACATAAAAAAAAAGATTGAGAAAGACTTAACATTTAAATTAACATTTAATTTCATCTTCAAGTTTCCACTAATAAATCTGCTTCAAGTGCTATGTTCTTTGTAATATCTTGATGCTACAAAATACACTGGGTAGTCTGGATTATGAAGGCAGTAGGATCTTCTTTAAAACTTCAGTCTTCGCTGAAGAGAACCTGAAAATATAAAGAACAGCATGACTAACAGGCCTGCTTTTATTAGTGTAACTGTGTGTGTGTGTGTGTGTGTGTGTGTGTGTGTGTGTGTTACCTCTGTTGTTTGGCGTCTTGCTGCGGCGGCGGGGGAGACTGATGTCAAAGCGAGAGGACGGTGCGGGAGTCTTCAGCACCTCCTCCAGCTTGGACTGATCCTCACTGTCCTGCAGAGAGAGAGAGAGAGAGAGAGAGAGAGAGAGAGAAAGGGAGAGTGAAAGGGAGAGAGAAAAAAGAGATAAAGGGAGAGAGATTTTCTTTCTTTTCACACACACACACACACACACACACACACACACACTGCCTTGTGGGGTCTTCTGCATTTAATCTATTTAGCCGCTTTGTTCAGTTTTGTTAATTGTTACAAAAAGACAAAATATCTCACACGCCTCCTTCTCACCTGACTTGGACCTTGTGGAGTCTGGCCTTTGCCACTGGGAGTGGAGATGTCTCGCCTTCTCTCCTCCTTCTTCTCTCGTTCTTTTTCTCGCTCTTGCTCCCTCTCTCTCTGCTGGAAGATGGCTTGGCGGGTGGCTCTGTACTCCAGAGCGAAGTCACTCACGGTCTTGCAGAACGCACCTGCACCCGTGTCCCTCACCATGGAGCGTGAGTAGCCCAGATACAACAGGAATGAGTGAAACCTCAGAGAGAGAGAGAGATAGAGAGAGAGAGTGAGAGAGGTATTATTACACTTAAATACAATTTATTAATAATAAAAACTGTTAATATTATTGTGACTAATAATAGATATGATTAGACATTTTCTCCCTTTATATTATCAGTGCTTTGATAATATTATACTGCATGCTCTCTTGAACTGCACTGAATTGAATTGAGAGTGAGTGCTGTCTTGCACATTCCACTGGGCACAGTTTATGCTTGCACTACAAACACTTAACTATGTATGTTTTTCTTTTTTTGGTTTTGATGAGTCATCTTAATTCCAATTGATTTGTTGCCTGTTTACCCCACTATCAACTGGGATCTAGTGATGGTGAATTCTTGCACTAGCTACCTGTTGATGACCCTTCGATGGACGGCACGGAGCACCTTCAGCCTGTCTTCACACTCTTTCAGGAAGTGTGGTAGCCTCTGGCGGAGGGACCCCTCAGTCCCCCTTCTCCTTTCTTCCCCTTCTCCTCCTCTTGTGCCTCCTCCATTCCTCCCCTCGCCATTCTTCTCCAGCAGATGAAGCTGCTCCCATGATGTTTTGCAGAGGGCCTCCAGCTGTGAGAAGTTAACCTGAACCTGCGAGTAGTCACACTGGCAAAGCGAAGGATTCTGATTAATGGTTCTAAGGAGTGCTGTTTGTTCCTGCTAAGGCTGTACATCTGGCGGACATGATTAGATGTTTTTTGGACGTTACTCCAGGTAAGTTTCTGCTATATGCCATAAATGTAAATATGTAAAAAGATTATTTGGCATTCCACTACCACCAAAGATGCTTTCATACTTTATATGCAAAATCATACCTTCACTACAAAGATAAATTAGGATATTTTCATGCATTTCTTTGACATATTTTTTTATTCACCAATTTTTCTCCTAATGTATTGAAAATCATTAATTAATAATGAAATCTTTCCCCAACACTAAAGTATTGATGTTGTAATCTGTAAATATGAAGCACAATGCCATGCCCTCTTTTGAGAAACACAGCAGTGATGAACAGTCAATGTGTTTTTGTGCTTTAAAGCATCTACTCCCACATGCAGAAGACACACAAATTACCTTACTGGCGCGGGTGACGGCGGTGATGTCTGAGTACAGGTCTGAGGATTGTGGGTAAAGCTGGAGCAATAACACGCCCACGTGGTACAGAAGGGGCTGTCGGCTGTGTGTGTCCCGCACCTGAGAGAGCTTCCCCAGGTAACTCAGCTCAAAGCCTCGAGCCTGACGACATGGAACACACAAGCACAAGCAGTTAAAGACTCTGAAGGCTTTTGTTGAGTATTATTTTACACAAAGGACAACTATTTCAGAAAACTATAAAAAAAACTCACCTTGCATCCATTTAGAAAGTTCCCAATTGCAAGCACTGTTGCAAGAATGCATCGGAACGTCTGATTGGATGCTAGCTGTTCCATCGCAAGTTTCAAATGAAAGAGAGGCTCTGCAATTTCCTGTTTGTTCAAGCAAATCAAAACAAACACTTGCTAAGGAGCAAAATTTAGCAGATTAACATTCTATATTTTAGACTTTAGACATTCTTAGATCTGTTTCAACTGTTTGTAAGAAAGTATTTAAATTACAGCAACATATAATAAAAAAATAATAATGATCAAATCAAAATTGGGAGAGGCAGCAGACATGTTTGCCTTATTGTGCCATAAATGTAGACCTGTGCCAACTAGAAACATGAACAATGTAGGCTATATTATATTTATTAGCAAAATACAATATTAAAAAGCACATATATAAATATGTTTCCTTCTCACCCTCTCCAGCATGTCATAGTCCAGTACAAAGGCCCAAAGTTCAAGCCTGGGCTTCAAGTAAGTGATATTGCCCAGGATGAGGAGGCACTGCTCAGCAGGGGCTAAACCAGAGCGTGGGGATTGAGCCTTGGCCTCCTTAATCATGCTGAGCTCCTCTTCAGAGGGGACCAAATGCTGAAGCCTCTACATGAAAATATGTGGAGATACAATATAAATGTTGCCATCCTCCAAAATGTTGTCCACTTGTTAAATGTGCTTTACAGTGGCATTCAGCAGCATGCCAGCGTTTGCTAACTTGTCAACATTTGCGAAATAAATGGCACATTCTTAGCTATTAACTTCCTGTCTTTGCATCTAGTAAAATGGTAAAATTTTAATCTAGTAAAAGTTCTGCTGGTTGTAATGATAGATGTAATTAGTTAATATAAAGAATAATGAGATAAATGTTTTCCCACCACCAGTAGGTGGCAGCAGTGGTAGAGTGGTAGAGCAACAGAGAGTGCACGAAATCATGTGCAGCTTGCACATTAAAAAAAATAAATGGTTACATTCATAACCATCGGTTCTCGTTAATGTACTAATATCACACTGGTGACTAAAGAAGCTCTTGTAATTGTAGAGGTGGGCTTCAGACAGAGAGGACAGTAAACGCACCTGCACATCTTCTCTGTCCAGTACTGTGGAGTCCATGCTGATTATGGCTGGTGGGAGCAGGTGTGGAGGAGGCAGGCTGCTCAGGGCAATAGTAATGATGTTACTACGCTTCACACCCAGCACAGACACACATGGCTGCTTCTGCTACAGGAAAAAGAGGTGCCCGACAGTCACAGGGTAATTGTCAGGTAGCCTGTAATACCATGGGACCAATTATTGTGGCTATACCGCTGCCATACACCTCTGATTCTATTTGTAAGAAGTGAAATGGAGCTACTGCTAAAAATGAATATGACTTTTAACTTTTCTTACAGCACAGACTTTGAACAGAATTGGGGAGATAGGGTGTGCAGTGATTGATCTTACCCGTTTTCCAGCCATTAGTCCACAGAGGGCCTTGTTGCTGCTGCTTTTAGTCTCAAATAAATACTCCAGTCTGTTGGTGTCTAGACTTACTGGTTCCAAACCTGCCCAAATAGACTGTGGACCAAAGCGACTTACTCTAGGCAAGGGCTGCAAACTCGACAGCTCCCTCCAGTGGAGCTTCAATGTTCGATGGCCTGACTCTGGAGGCATTGGACTTGCTGGAAGAAGGGGCGGAGCCAAAGGTGGGACAGGTGGAGGTGTTGGAGGATCCGTCTTCTGTCCTTTGTTTTGATTCGATATTGAACTGCTTTGGGAAAGTTCATCATCAATTTCCAGGTCAAGGTCCTCTTCATCCCAGAGGTCTGAAAAGTCTAGAGTGTTGAGCCGAAGATGGGGGGTGTGGTTTTTGAAGGAAGCCCAGGATTGATTGAGAGGGGAGAATTCTGATTGTTTCATTGGCTCTTCTTGGCAAGGTTTTTCAAGCATGAAAGAAGTCACAACTCCTTTTGTTCTAATTCGTTAACCATTAGTATGACACAGTCCTAAACATCCGGCTCCTCAACTTTACAAAGTCCTTTCAACTTGCTACAGTTCTTTCAGCATAACAACAGTCATCAACAGCCTGCAGATAATACCCCATTGAGGTCTTCAAGACCATCACTTTTGCAGTTTTCAGATCCTGCTTATCCAAAAGCTTCAAGCCTAACTTTAGCTCAATGCAATGATTAAATTGTGTTCTGCTTCTCTTTGCAAACCAAGTTTAACTATGTTCACATAGTTCTAATTTCAGTCCCAGTAGAAAGATCCAAAGCCACAACAATATTCAATCTTGGTCCGACCATGGCGTTCCAAACAAATGGCTCTTCCTCTGAATGTGCCAGCTTGCTCTGACAACAATGTTATTAGTTCTATAGTCGTTTTACAATACCTTTAATAAAAGCTTTCCTTGATCACCATCTTCCATGTCCTTTCTGAAAGGTTCTCCAGACTGCTTCTTGACTTGTCAAGTTCTTCATGGTCACTGGCTTAAATCTCAGTTACCAGGGTCTGTGAGAGGGAAGGGACTCTGGGACTCCCACTCTAAAGTATGTGGCTAACATTTTGAATAGCCGTTGAAGCCACCAGTGTGTACGTATATCAGTCTGTGTTTATTTCAGCTGCACCCTTTTCCTTAATTTCCTTATCACACCAACATCTCCTGTTTATATGGCTGCCTAAGTATAAACAACTGCGCTATCTCACTCAGTTGATCTCCGCCTTCTCACTGACCACCCATACCAGGATGCCTTCTGTCTCTCTCTTTTGAAAGACATGTTTGAACATCCACATTTGCAATTAAATATATATCATTCTTTCATCACTTTTTAATGGGAAGGTCATAGTACGGTCACAGATCTTACCAAAATATGTGCAAAAATATCTGTGGTATTTGTTGCTTGATATTCAACACTGACATGAAATAGATACACTGAAACAATTG
>NC_135211.1:34951511-34954011 GCF_052324685.1 Brachyhypopomus gauderio | reverse complement strand
AGCTGGTCAGATTTGAATGTTTACCCTCCTCAAGAGGGAGTGCTGGTCCGTTAGGGGGTGCAGTCGTGGCTCCACTCCTCTGCACACCTAACGGTGTCTTATCTCATCGCCTCATCGTCACAGTTGTGCCAGGTGTCTGTGATTTCATCTTTGAGGCACTAGGGGGCAGTACAGTCCCGATTATGCTGTCTTGCCGTGAAAGACCGAGAACTGATTTACCAACAGTTTCGCAACAGGACTTGATGTGCGGGACATGGTGCAGGAAAATGCCTTAACACAGCCACTAAAACCACAGGTCCAAGACCACCAGTCATTCAGCCATTAATATTCATGTGTCACTGTTGTAACTGATTATTGCGTAACCTCCATATTTGCAGAAGCACAAGGAGGATTGAGTGCTTTGAGCATCTCCTGTGCATTAGAATCAAGTGCTTTCCATTTCCAGCGCTTGGATAAATTAAGAGTAATAGGCAACATATCAAAGACATCACAGTTAACGTTGTTACTTGTTACTATGGTGACAGTGAAGATAGGAAAGACAAACTCATCGCCGTACTAGAGACCATAGAATGAGTGTTATGCTTGAAATGTCTAGAAATTCTCAATACAATCTGGTTATACCTCCTGCAGATCCAGAACACCTGCAAAGTATTTGATGGACTTGGTACGAAAAAAAAAAAAAACAACGCTTGATGTTCTACAGCAGATTTTTTCACCAAGTGTAGCTAATGGCTTTCATACAATCCATCGTTTCGTATTGTTGCTCAAGTGTTGCCGGGTTGGCTGACAACATTACTGTAAGAACTACCCAACAGGCAGTAATCGCAGTGCAAAGGAGACAGTGCAGCACAAACTAGCACTAATACGATCTAGAAGTTTCCATTATAAACATTTGTAGTAATGTTTACATAAAGTCGACTGGAGAAATAACCCCTCCTGCATGTGGAGTACTTGTAGGACTCCCTTCAAAATGCTGTACGACCATTCGAGCTGTGTCCTCCAACCTGTATGCAGGGGAGTGTGTGTGTGTGTGTGTGTGTGTGTGTGTGTGTGTGTGTGACACATTGTTCCATGAGCTCTGACACTGGAGAATAGGACATCCTAACCAGCACATCCCAATGAGCTATAACAGCGCTGTCCGAATGCCAATGAAAGCGCACAAGTGCACAGACAAACACACACACACACACACACACACACACACACACACACACACACACACAGAAATTCAGATAAAAAACACACAGGCTTGTCCATGTGTCTGAAAAAAATAGGTAAAATATAAGCGTGTTATCGTAATTTTCACCAGAACAGAAGACACTTAGCCAGGTTATCTTCATCATTTTCATTCATGAAAATGACTGAGCCTTCATGATGTCTTCCAACACTCCAGCATAACGATTTCATAAGCTGTCACCAACATCCCATTACGTGAAGAACATGAAAGTCGTTCTGTTTTTGTTTTTATTTGGAAGGCTTCTAGAGGACGTCTTCAACTTAGGACGTGCTCAAGTCACAATGTGTTTGACTCACAATGTGTTCAATTCAGAATGTGTTTGACTAAGAATGTTTTTGACTCAGGATGTGTTTGACTAATTATTTCCACTCTTTGGTGGAAATCATTGGAGCTGGGGAAAATGGTGAATATTTCACTGAACTCAAATCACATTCACCATGCTAGAGGCAGACGAGGCCTTCACTGTGGACGAGGATGGATGACCTAACTACTGTACTTGAACAGCTATCACATCTACAGCTACATTGATGGCAATCTAGGCAATCTACATCTATACTATGATACTACTATATCTACATCAGGCATCACACAGCATAACAATGCCGTGATATGTCAGCCCATACGAGATAGTGTGTCAAATAAAGCGTACTGAGCGAGGCATAGCAAGTAATCTTCTGAATCTGGAGCTTCACCGAGCCTCCCTACCATCTACACGACGACCTGCATCTCCGCATCTCTCCAGGACAACGTTGTGTCGCTTAGCGAGTGCAGTCCTTGGATACAGCCAAAGAAAGTCCATCACTTCTTCTGCACCTTTGTCCCCTCCCTCCTCACCCTCCGCATTCACAAACGTCAAAAGAATGAGGCAGACACATGAGATGAGACACATGAGATGAGACACATGAGATGAGACACATGAGATGAGACACACGAGATGAGACACATGAGATGAGACACACGCGATGAGACACATGAGATGAGACACACGAGATGAGACACACGAGATGAGACACACGAGATGAGACACATGAGATGAGACACACGAGACACATGTGAGACATCAGAAATGGCTGCAAAAACAGCCCTGGATGTCACACAGAATATTTCTTGCTTTCTAGACTTACACACACTGATGTGTGAGAGGAGGGAGTGAGGGAACTATATGACTATATAACTATTTGAAACTAATTAAAAGTATGATTATTTTTAGGGGGTTGACAATTAATGTTAATCACTTCGTTAGTCTCCAGTCCTGACACACGG